>NC_056733.1:933562037-933584537 GCF_019279795.1 Protopterus annectens | reverse complement strand
TAGTAATGCACTCTGTTCATATTACTGGTTCTATTTGCAGTAATGCAGTCTGTTCATACTGTGGTTCTGTTTGCAGTAATGCAGTCTGTTCATACTACTGGTTCTGTTTGCAGTAATGCACTCTATTTATTCTTCTAGTTCTGTTTGCAGTAATACACTCTGTTATTCATGCTACTCTTTCTGTATGTAGTAATGCACTCTGTTGCTCTTCCTACTGGTTTTGTTTGCAGTAATGCACTCTGTTCATACTACTGGTTCTGTTTGAGTAATGCAGTCTGTTCATATTATGGTTCTGTTTGCAATATTGCACTCTGTTCATACTACTGGTTCTGTTTACAGTAATGCACTCTGTTGTTCAAACTACTGGTTCTATTTGCACTAATGCCATCCTTTAATGAGTTTACTGTGCTGATTAATACAGTATTTCCTTAGCACCATATTTCATTCCCGCTGGTGCCATGGTGCAGCGGTTAGTGTTGCCTCACAGCAAAAGGTTCTTCTGTTTGTTTCTTGGCTGGTGTGCCTTCTGTGTAGAGTGTGCATGTCCTCCCTGCATTCCCGTGGGTTTCCTCAACAGGCTTAATGGATGGCATGAAAATATGAAACCCAGTTTCTCAAACTTGCCCACCATTTCATACTACCAGTTCTGTTAACAGTAATGCAGTCTTTGTTCAAACTACTGGTTCTGCTTGCAGTAATGCAGTCTGTTCATACTACTGGTTCTGTTTGCAGTAATGCTGTCTGTTGTTCATACTATTGGCTCTGTTTGCAGTAATGAAGTGTGTTCATTCTACTAGTTCTGTTTGCAGTAATGCTGTCTGTTGTTCATACTACTGGTTCTGTTTGCAGTAACACACTCTGTTGTTCATACCATTGGTTCTGTTTGCAGTAATTCAATCGGTTCATACAACTGGTTCTGTTTGCAGCAATGTTGTCTGTTCATACCACTGGTTCTGTTTGCAGTAATGCAGTCTGTTCATTCGACTAGTACTGTTTGCATTAATGCTGTCTGTTGTTCATATTACTGGTTCTGTTTGCAGTAACACACTCTGTTGTTCATACCATTAGTTCTGTTTGCAGTAATTCAATCTGTTCATACTACTGGTTCTGTTTGCAGCAATGCTGTCTGCTCATACCACTGGTTCTGTTTGCAATAATGCACTCTGTTGTTCATGCTACTGGTTCTGTTTGCAGTAATTCAGGCTGTTCATGCTACTGGTTCTGTTTGCAGTAATGCACTATGTTCATACTACTGGTTCTGTTTGCAGTAATGCAGTCTTTGTTCATGCTACTGGTTCTATTTGCAGTAATACACTCTGTTGCTCATGCTACTGGTTCTGTTTGCAGTAATGCACTCTGTTGTTCATACTACTGGTTCTGTTTGAGTAATGCAGTCTGTTTATACTACTGGTCCTGTTTTCAGCAATGCTGTCTGTTCCTGCTACTGGTTCTGTTTTCAGTAATTCAGTCTGTTCATGCTACTGGTTCTGTTTGCAGTAATGCACTCTGTTGTTCATGCTACTGGTTCTGTTTGCAGTAATGCACTCTGTTGTTCATGCTACTGGTTCTGTTTGCAGTAATGCACTCTGTTGTTCATATTACTGGTTCTGTTGGCAGTAATACAGTCTTTGTTCATACTACTGGTTCTGCTTGCAGTAATGCACTCTGTTCATACTACTGGTTCTGTTTGCAGTAATGCTGTCTGTTCATGCTACTGGTTCTGTTTGCAGTAAATTAGTCTGTTCATGCTACTGGTTCTGTTTGCAGTAATGCACTCTGTTCATATTACTGGTTCTGTTTGCAGTAATTCAGTCTGTTCATGCTACTAGTTCTGTTTGCAGTATTGCACTCTGTTCATACTACTGGTTCTGCTTGCAGTAATGCCGTCTTTGTTCATGCTACTGGTTCTGTTTGCAGTAATGCACTCTGTTGTTCATACCACTGGTTCTGTCTGTAGTATTGCACTCTGTTCATACTACTGGTTCTGTTTGCAGTAATGCACTCTGTTTACACTACTGGCTCTGTTTGCAGTAATTTAGTCTGTTCATGCTACTGGTTCTGCTTGCAATCATGCACTCTGCTGTTCATACTACTGGTTCTGTTTGCAGTATTGCACTCTGTTCATTCTACTGCTTCTGTTTGCGTAATGCACTCTGTTGTTCAATACTACTGGTTTTGTTTGCAGTAATGCAGTCTTTGTTCATACTACTAGTTCTGTTTGCAGTAATTCAGTCTGTTCATGCTATTGGTTTTGTTTGCAATAATGCATTCTGTTCATGCTACTGGCTCTGTTTGCAGTAATTCAGTCTGTTCATGCTACTGGTTCTGTTTGCAGTAATGACCTCTGTTCATACTACTGGTTCTGTTTGCAGTAATTCGGTCTGTTCATGCTACTGGTTCTCTTTGTAGTAATGCACTCTGTTCATACTACTGGTTCTGTTTGCAGTAATGCAGTCTTTTTTTCATACTACTGGTTCTGTTTGCAGTAATGCACAGTGACGTCCGTGCTACTGGTTCTGTTTGCAGTATTGCACTCTGTTGTTCATGCTACTGGTTCTGTTTACAGTAATGCACTCTGTTGTTCATACTACTGGTTCTGTTTGCAGTAATGCAGTCTTTGTTTATACTACTGGTTCTGTTTGCAGTAATGCACTCTGTTCATACTACTGGTTCTGTTTGCAGTAATGCTGTCTGTTCATGCAACTGGTTCTGTTTGCAGTAATTCAGTCTGTTCATGCTACTTGTTCTGTTTGCAGTAATGCAGTCTTTCTTCATACTACTGGTTCTGTTTGCAATATTGCACTCTGTTCATACTAGTGGTTCTGTGTTTAGTAATTCAGTCTGTTCATACTACTGGTTCTGTTTGCAGTAATTCAGTTTGTTCATGCTACTGGTTCTGTTTGCAGTAATGCACTCTGTTGTTCTTACTACTGGTTCTGTTTGCAGTATTGCACTCTGTTTAAGCTTCAGGTTCTGTTTGCAGTAATGCTGTCTGTTCATGCTAATGGTTCTGTTTTCAGTAATGCACTCTGTTCATGCTATTGGTTCTGTTTGCAGTAATTCAGTCTGTTCATGCTACTGGTTCTGTTTGCAGTAATTCCGTCTGTTCATGCTACTGGTTCTCTTTGCAGTAATGCACTCTGTTCATGCTACTGGTTCTGTTAGCAGTAATTCAGTCTGTTCATGCTACTGGTTCTGTTTGCAGTAATTCCGTCTGTTCATGCTACTGGTTCTGTTTGCAGTAATTCAGTCTGTTCATGCTACTGGTTCTCTTTGCAGTAATACACTTTGTTCATACTACTGGTTCTGTTTGCAGTAATTCAGTCTGTTCATGCTACTGGTTCTATTTGCAGTAATTCAGTCTGTTCATGCCACTGGTTCTGTTTGCAGCAATTTAGTCTGTTCATGCTCCTGGTTCTGTTTGCAGTAATGCACTCTGTTCATACTACTGGTTCGGCTTGCTGTAATTCAGTCTGTTCATGCTACTGGTTCTGTTTGCAGTAATGCACTCTGTTCATGCTACTGGTTCTGTTTGCAGTAATGCTGTCTGTTCATGCTACTGGTTCTGTTTGCAGTGATGCTGTCTGTTCATTCTACTGGTTCTGTTTGCAGTATTGCACTCTGTTCATGCTACTGGTTCTGTTTGCAGTACTGCACTCTGTTAATGCTACTGGTTCTGTTTGCAGTAATTCAGTCTGTTCATGCTACTGGTTCTGTTTGCAGTAAAGCTGTCTGTTCATGCTACTGGTTCTGTTTGCAGTAATTCAGTCTGTTCATGCTACTGGTTCTGTTTGCAGCAATTTAGTCTGTTCATGCTCCTGGTTCTGTTTGCAGTAATGCACTCTGTTCATATGGTTCGGCTAGCTGTAATTCAATCTGTTCATGCTACTGGTTCTGTTTGCAGTATTGCCCTCTGTTCATGCTACAGGTTCTGTTTGCAGTAATGTACTCTGTTCAAGCTACTGGTTCTGTTTGCAGTAATGCTGTCTGTTCATGCTACTGGTTCTGTTTGCAGTAATTCAGTCTGTTCATACTACTGGTTCTGTTTGCAGTAATGCACTCTGTTCATGCTACTGGTTCTGTTTGCAGTAATTCAGTCTGTTCATGCTACTGGTTCTGTTTGCAGTAATTCAGTCTGTTCATGCTACTGGTTCTGTTTGCAGTAATGCTGTCTGTTCATGCTACTGGTTCTGTTTGCAGTAATGCACTCTGTTCATGCTACTGGTTCTGTTTGCAGTAATGCACTCTGTTCATGCTACTGGTTCTGTTTGCAGTAATGCTGTCTGTTCATGCTACTGGTTCTGTTTGCAGTGATGCTGTCTGTTCATTCTACTGGTTCTGTTTGCAGTATTGCACTCTGTTCATGCTACTGGTTCTGTTTGCAGTACTGCACTCTGTTAATGCTACTGGTTCTGTTTGCAGTAATTCAGTCTGTTCATGCTACTGGTTCTGTTTGCAGTAATGCTGTCTGTTCATGCTACTGGTTCTGTTTGCAGTAATTCAGTCTGTTCATGCTACTGGTTCTGTTTGCAGTAATTCAGTCTGTTCATACTACTGGTTATGTTTGCAGTAATGCACTCTGTTCATGCTACTGGTTCTGTTTGCAGTAATTCAGTCTGTTCATACAACTGGTTCTGTTTGCAGTAATTCAGTCTGTTCATACTACAGGGTTTGTTTGCAGTAATGCACTCTGTTTATGCTACTAGTTCTGTTTGCAGTAATTCAGTCTGTTCATGCTACTGGTTCTCTTTGCAGTAATGCAGTCTTTGTTCATGCTACTGGTTCTGTTTGCAGTATTGCACTCTGTTCATTCTACTGGTTCTGTTTGCAGTAATGCAGTCTTTGTTTATACTACTGATTTTGTTTGCAGTAATGCAGACTTTGTTCATACTACTGGTTCTGTTTGCAGGAATGCTGCCTGTTCATACTACTAGTTCTGCTTTCTGTAATTCAGTCTGTTCATGCTATTGGTCCTGCTTGTGGTAATGGTGTCTGTTCGTGTTACTAGTTCTGTTTGCAGTAATGCACTCTGTTCATGCTACTGGTTCTCTTTGCAGTAATTCAGTCTGTTCATGCTACTGGTTTTGTTTCCAGTAATGCTGTCTGTTCATGCTACTGGTTCTGTTTGCAGTAATGCACTCTCTTCATGCTACTGGTTCTGTTTGCAGTAATACACTCTGCTCATGCTGCTGGTTTTGTTTGCAGTAATTCAGTCTCTTCATGCTACTAACTCTACTTGCAGTAATTCAGTCTGTTCATACTACTGGTTATGTTTGCAGTAATGCACTCTGTTCATGCTACTGGTTCTGTTTTCAGTAATTCAGTCTGTTCATGTTTCTGGTTCTCTTTGCAGTAATACACTCTATTCATGCTACTGGTTCTGTTTGCAGTAATTCAGTCTGTTTGTGCTACTGGTTCTGTTTGCAGTAATTCAGTCTGTTCATACAACTGGTTCTGTTTGCAGTAATGCACTCCGTTCATGCTACTGGTTCTGTTTGCAACAATTCAGTCTGTTCATGCTACTGGTTCTGTTTACAGTAATTCAGTCTGTTCATACAACTGGTTCTGTTTGCAGTAATGCACTCTGTTCGTGCTACTGGTTCTGTTTGCAGTAATTCAGTCTGTTCATGCTACTGGTTCTTTTTGCAATAATTCAGTCTGTTCATGCTACTGGTTCTGTTTGCAGTAATGCACTTTGTTGTTCATACTACTGGTTCTGAATGCAGTATTGCACTCTGTTTATACTACTGGTTCTGTTTGCAGTAATTTAGTCTTTGTTCATACTGCTGGTTCTGTTTGCAGTAATGCACTCTGTTGTTCATGCTACTGGTTCTATATCAGTAATGCACTCTGTTGTTCATACTTCTGGTTCTGTTTGCAGTAATGCAGTCTTTGTTCATACTACTGGTTCTGTTTGCAGTAATGCACTCTGTTCATACTACTCATTCTGCTTGCTTTAATTCACTCTGTTCATGCTACTTGTTCTGTTTGCAGTAATTCAGTCTGTTCATGCTACTGGTTCTGTTTGCAATAATGCATTCTGTTCATGCTACTGGTTCTGTTTGCAGAAATTCAGTCTGTTCATGCTACTGGTTCTGTTTGCAGTAATGCTGTCTGTTCATGCTACTGGTTCTGTTTGCAGTAAATCAGTCTGTTCATGCTACTGGTTCTGTTTGCAGTAATGCACTCTGTTCATACTACTGGTTCTGTTTGCAGTAATTCAGTCTGTTCATGCTACTGGTTCTGTTTGCAGTAATGCACTCTGTTGTTCATACTACTGGTTCTGTTTGCAGTATTGCACTCTGTTCATACTATTGGTTCTGTTTGCAGTAATGCACTTTGTTCACACTACTGGCTCTGTTTGCCGTAATTTAGTCTGTTCATGCTACTGGTTCTGCTTGCAATCATGCACTCTGCTGTTCATACTACTGGTTCTGTTTGCAGTATTGCACTCTGTTCATCCTACTGCTTCTGTTTGCGTAATGCACTCTGTTGTTCAATACTACTGGTTTTGTTTGCAGTAATGCAGTCTTTGTTCATACTACTGGTTCTGTTTGCAGTAATTCAGTCTGTTCATGCTACTGGTTTTGTTTGCAATAATGCATTCTGTTCATGCTACTGGCTCTGTTTGCAGTAATTCAGTCTGTTCATGCTACTGGTTCTGTTTGCAGTAATGACCTCTGTTCATACTACTGGTTCTGTTTGCAGTATTGCATTCTGTTCATACTACTGGTTCTGTTTGCAGTAATGTAGTCTTTGTTCATACAACTGGTTCTGTTTACAGTAATGACCTCTGTTCATACTACTGTTTCTGTTTGCAGTAATGCTGTCTTTTCATGCTACTGGTTCTGTTTGCAGTAATTCAGTCTGTTCATGCTACTTGTTCTGTTTGTAGTAATGCAGTCTTTCTTCATACTAGTGGTTCTGTTTGCAGTAATGCAGTCTTTGTTTATACTACTGGTTCTGTTTGCAGTAATGCAGTCTTTGTTTATACTACTGGTTCTGTTTGTTCATGCTACTGGTTCTGTTTACAGTAATGACCTCTGTTCATACTACTGTTTCTGTTTGCAGTAATGCTGTCTTTTCATGCTACTGGTTCTGTTTGCAGTAATTCAGTCTGTTCATGCCACTGGTTCTCTTTGTAGTAATGCACTCTGTTCATACTACTGGTTCTGTTTGCAGTAATGCAGTCTTTTTTTCATACTACTGGTTTTGTTTGCAGTAATGCACAGTGCTGTCCGTGCTACTGGTTCTGTTTGCAGTATTGCACTCTGTTGTTCATGCTACTGGTTCTGTTTACAGTAATGCACTCTGTTGTTCATACTACTGGTTCTGTTTGCAGTAATGCAGTCTTTGTTTATACTACTGGTTCTGTTTGCAGTAATGCACTCTGTTCATACTACTGGTTCTGTTTTTAGCAATGCTGTCTGTTCATGCTACTTGTTCTGTTTGCAGTAATGCAGTCTTTCTTCATACTACTGGTTCTGTTTGCAGTATTGCACTCTGTTCATACTAATTTTGTTTTGTTTATTTGTTTAAATTTGTTGACTGGTTCTGTTTTTAGTAATTCAGTCTGTTCATGCTACTGGTTCAGTTTGCAGTAATTCAGTCTGTTCATGCTACTGGGTCTGTTTGCAGTATTCCGTCTGTTCATGCCACTGGTTCTGTTTGCAGTAATGCACTCTGTTCATACTACTGGTTCTGTTTGCAGTAATGTAGTCTGTTCAAGCTACTGGTTCTGTTTGTAGTAATGCTGTCTGTTCATGCTACTGGTTCTGTTTGCTGTAATGCTGTCTGTTTATGCTCCTGGTTCAGTTTGCAGTAATTCAGCCTGTTCATGATACTGGTTCTGTTTGCATTATTGCACTCTGTTCATGCTACTGGTTCTGTTTGCAGTAATTCAGTCTGTTCATGCTACTGGTTCTGTTTGCAGTAATGCTGTCTGTTCATGCTACTGGTTCTGTTTGCAGTAATTCAGTCTGTTCATGCTACTGGTTCTGTTTGCAGTAATTCAGTCTGTTCATGCTACTGGTTCTGTTTGCAGTAATTCAGTCTGTTCATACTACTGGTTATGTTTTCAGTAATGCACTCTGTTCATGCTACTGGTTCTGTTTGCAGTAATTCAGTCTGTTTGTGCTACTGGTTCTGTTTGCAGTAATTCAGTCTGTTCATACAACTGGTTCTGTTTGCAGTAATGCACTCTGTTCATGCTACTGGTTCTGTTTGCAGTAATTCAGTCTGTTCATGTTACTGGTTCTGTTTACAGTAATTCAGTCTGTTCATACAACTGGTTCTGTTTGCAGTAATGCACTCTGTTCATGCTACTGGTTCTGTTTGCAGTAATTCAGTCTGTCCATACTACTGGTTCTGTTTGCAATAATTCAGTCTGTTCATGCTACTGGTACTGTTTGCAGTAATGCACTTTGTTATTCATACTACTGGTTCTGAATGCAGTATTGCACTCTGTTCATACTACTGGTTCTGTTTGCAGTAATTTAGTCTTTGTTCATACTGCTGGTTCTGTTTGCAGTAATGCACTCTGTTGTTCAGCTACTGGTTCTATATCAGTAATGCACTATGTTGTTCATACTTCTGGTTCTGTTTGCAGTAATGCAGTCTTTGTTCATACTACTGGTTCTGTTTGCAGTAATGCACTCTGTTCATACTACTCATTCTGCTTGCTTTAATTCACTCTGTTCATGCTACTTGTTCTGTTTGCAGTATTCAGTCTGTTCATGCTACTGGTTCTGTTTGCAATAATGCATTCTGTTCATGCTACTGGTTCTGTTTGCAGAAATTCAGTCTGTTCATGCTACTGGTTCTGTTTGCAGTAATTCTGTCTGTTCATGCTACTGGTTCTGTTTTCAGTAAATCAGTCTGTTCATGCTACTGGTTCTGTTTGCAGTAATGCACTCTGTTCATACTACTGGTTCTGTTTGCAGTAATTCAGTCTGTTCATGCTACTGGTTCTGTTTGCAGTATTGCACTCTGTTCATACTACTGCTTCTGCTTGCAGTAATGCCATCTTTGTTCATGCTACTGGTTCTGTTTTCAGTAATGCACTCTGGTGTTCATACTACTGGTTCTGTTTGCAGTATTGCACTCTGTTCATACTATTGGTTCTGTTTGCAGTAATGCACTTTGTTCACACTACTGGCTCTGTTTGCCGTAATTTAGTCTGTTCATGCTACTGGTTCTGCTTGCAATCATGCACTCTGCTGTTCATACTACTGGTTCTGTTTGCAGTATTGCACTCTGTTCATCCTACTGGTTTTGTTTGCAGTAATGCAGTCTTTGTTCATGCTACTGGTTCTGTTTGCAGTAATGCACTCTGTTCATACTACTGGTTCTGTTTGCAGTAATTCAGTCTGTTCATGCTACTGGTTTTGTTTGCAATAATGCATTCTGTTCATGCTACTGGCTCTGTTTGCAGTAATTCAGTCTGTTCATGCTACTGGTTCTGTTTGCAGTAATGACCTCTGTTCATACTACTGGTTCTGTTTGCAGTATTGCATTCTGTTCATACTACTGGTTCTGTTTGCAGTAATGTAGTCTTTGTTCATACAACTGGTTCTGTTCACAGTAATGACCTCTGTTCATACTACTGGTTCTGTTTGCAGTAATGCTGTCTTTTCATGCTACTGGTTCTGTTTGCAGTAATTCAGTCTGTTCATGCCACTGGTTCTCTTTGTAGTAATGCACTCTGTTGATACTACTGATTCTGTTTGCAGTAATGCAGTCTTTTTTTCATACTACTGGTTTTGTTTGCAGTAATGCAGTCTATTGTTCATTTTACTGGTTCTGTTTACAGTAATGCACTCTGTTGTTCATACTACTGGTTCTGTTTGCAGTAATGCACTCTGTTCATACTACTGGTTCTGTTCTGTTTGCAGTAATTCAATCTGTTTATGCTACTGGTTCTGTTTGCAGTAATGCAGTCTTTGTTCATACTACTGGTTCTGTTTGCAGTAATGCACTCTGTTGCTCATACTACTGGTTCTGTTTGCAGTAATTCAGTCTGTTCATGCTACTGGTTCTGTTTGCAGTAATGCACTCTGTTCATACTACTGGTTCTGTTTGCAGTAATTCAGTCTGTTCATGCTACTGGTTCTGTTTGCAGTAATGCACTCTGTTCATACTACTGGTTCTGTTTGCAGTAATTCAGTCTGTTCATGCTACTGGTTCTGTTTGCAGTAATGCACTCTGTTGTTCTTACTACTGGTTCTGTTTGCATTATTGCACTCTGTTCATGCTACAGGTTCTGTTTGCAGTAATGCACTCTGTTCATGCTACTGGTTCTGTTTGCAGTAATGCACTCTGTTCATGCTACTGGTTCTGTTTGCAGTAATTCAGTCTGTTCATGCTACTGGTTCTGTTTGCAGTAATGCACTCTGTTCATACTACTGGTTCTGTTTGCAGTAATTCAGTCTGTTCATGCTACTGGTTCTGTTTGCAGTAATGCACTCTGTTGTTCTTACTACTGGTTCTGTTTGCATTATTGCACTCTGTTCATGCTACTGGTTCTGTTTGCACTCTGTTCATGCTACTGGTTCTGTTTGCAGTAATGCTGTCTGTTCATGCTACTGGTTCTGTTTGCAGTAATGCACTCTGTTCATGCTACTGGTTCTGTTTGCAGTAATTCAGTCTGTTCATGCTACTGGTTCTGTTAGCAGTAATTCAGTCTGTTCATACTACTGGTTCTGTTTGCATGCTACTGTTCATTCTGTTTGCAGTAATTCAGTCTGTTCATGCTACTGGTTCTGTTAGCAGTAATTCAGTCTGTTCATGCTCCTGATTCAGTTTGCAGTAATTCAGCCTGTTCATGATACGGGTTCTGTTTGCAGTAATTCAGTCTGTTTTTGCTACTGGTTCTGTTTGCAGTAATTCCGTCTGTCCATGCTACTGGTTCTCTTTGTAGTAATGCACTCTGTTCATGCTATTGGTTCTGTTTGCAGTAATTCTGTCTATTCATGCTACTGGTTCTGTTAGCAGTAATTCAGTTTGTTCATGCTCCTGGTTCAGTTTGCAGTAATTCAGCCTGTTCATGCTACTGGTTCTGTTTGCAGTAATTCAGTCTGTTCATGCTACTGGTTCTCTTTGCAGTAATACACTTTGTTCATGCTACTGGTTCTGTTTGCAGTAATTCAGTCTGTTCATGCTTCTGGTTCTGTTTGCAGCAATTTAGTCTGTTCATGCTACTGGTTTTGTTTGCAATAATGCATTCTGTTCATGCTACTGGCTCTGTTTGCAGTAATTCAGTCTGTCCATGCTACTGGTTCTGTTTGCAGTAATGAGCTCTGTTCATACTACTGGTTCTGTTTGCAGTATTGCATTCTGTTCATACTACTGGTTCTGTTTGCAGTAATTCATTCTGTTCATGCTACTGGTTCTGTTTGCAGTAATGACCTCTGTTCATACTACTGGTTCTGTTTGCAGTAATGCTGTCTTTTCATGCTACTGGTTCTGTTTGCAGTAATTCATTCTGTTCATGCTACTGGTTCTCTTTGTAGTAATGCACTCTGTTCATACTACTGGTTCTGTTTGCAGTAATGCAGTCTATTGTTCATTTTACTGGTTCTGTTTACAGTAATGCACTCTGTTCATTTTACTGGTTCTGTTTACAGTAATGCACTCTGTTGTTCATACTACCGGTTCTGTTTGCAGTAATGCAGTCTTTGTTCATGCTACTGGTTCTGTTTGCAGTATTGCCCTCTGTTCATACTACTGGTTCTGTTTGCAGTAATGCAGTCTTTGTTTATACTACTGCTTCTGTTTGCAGTAATGCTTTCTGTTCATACTACTGGTTCTGTTTGCAGTAATGCAGTCTTTGTTCATACTACTGGTTCTTCTTGCAGTAATGCACTCTGTTCATACTACTGGTTCTGTTTGCAGTAATGCTGTCTTTTCATGCTACTGGTTCTGTTTGCAGTAATTCAGTCTGTTCATGTTACTGGTTCTCTTTGCAGTAATACACTCTATTCATGCTACTGGTTCTGTTTGCAGTAATTCAGTCTGTTCATGCTACTGGTTCTTTTTGCAATAATTCAGTCTGTTCATGCTACTGGTTCTGTTTGCAGTAATGCACTCTGTTCATACTACTGGTTCTGTTTGCAGTAATGCTGTCTGTTCATGCTACTGGTTCTGTTTGCAGTAATTCAGTCTGTTCATGCTACTGGTTCTGTTTGCAGTAATTCAGTCTGTTCATACAACTGGTTCTGTTTGCAGTAATGCACTCCGTTCATGCTACTGGTTCTGTTTGCAACAATTCAGTCTGTTCATGCTACTGGTTCTGTTTACAGTAATTCAGTCTGTTCATACAACTGGTTCTGTTTGCAGTAATGCACTCTGTTCGTGCTACTGGTTCTGTTTGCAGTAATTCAGTCTGTTCATGCTACTGGTTCTTTTTGCAATAATTCAGTCTGTTCATGCTACTGGTTCTGTTTGCAGTAATGCACTTTGTTGTTCATACTACTGGTTCTGAATGCAGTATTGCACTCTGTTTATACTACTGGTTCTGTTTGCAGTAATTTAGTCTTTGTTCATACTGCTGGTTCTGTTTGCAGTAATGCACTCTGTTGTTCATGCTACTGGTTCTATATCAGTAATGCACTCTGTTGTTCATACTTCTGGTTCTGTTTGCAGTAATGCAGTCTTTGTTCATACTACTGGTTCTGTTTGCAGTAATGCACTCTGTTCATACTACTCATTCTGCTTGCTTTAATTCACTTTGTTCATGCTACTTGCTTTGTTTGCAGTAATTCAGTCTGTTCATGCTACTGGTTCTGTTTGCAATAATGCATTCTGTTCATGCTACTGGTTCTGTTTGCAGTAATTCTGTCTGTTCATGCTACTGGTTCTGTTTGCAGTAATGCTGTCTGTTCATGCTACTGGTTCTGTTTGCAGTAAATCAGTCTGTTCATGCTACTGGTTCTGTTTGCAGTAATGCACTCTGTTCATACTACTGGTTCTGTTTGCAGTAATTCAGTCTGTTCATGCTACTGGTTATGTTTGCAGTATTGCACTCTGTTCATACTACTGGTTCTCCTTGCAGTAATGCCATCTTTGTTCATGCTACTGGTTCTGTTTTCAGTAATGCACTCTGTTGTTCATACTACTGGTTCTGTTTGCAGTATTGCACTCTGTTCATACTATTGGTTCTGTTTGCAGTAATGCACTTTGTTCACACTACTGGCTCTGTTTGCCGTAATTTAGTCTGTTCATGCTACTGGTTCTGCTTGCAATCATGCACTCTGCTGTTCATACTACTGGTTCTGTTTGCAGTATTGCACTCTGTTCATCCTACTGCTTCTGTTTGCGTAATGCACTCTGTTGTTCAATACTACTGGTTTTGTTTGCAGTAATGCAGTCTTTGTTCATACTACTGGTTCTGTTTGCAGTAATTCAGTCTGTTCATGCTACTGGTTTTGTTTGCAATAATGCATTCTGTTCATGCTACTGGCTCTGTTTGCAGTAATTCAGTCTGTTCATGCTACTGGTTCTGTTTGCAGTAATGACCTCTGTTCATACTACTGGTTCTGTTTGCAGTATTGCATTCTGTTCATACTACTGGTTCTGTTTGCAGTAATGTAGTCTTTGTTCATACAACTGGTTCTGTTCACAGTAATGACCTCTGTTCATACTACTGGTTCTGTTTGCAGTAATGCTGTCTTTTCATGCTACTGGTTCTGTTTGCAGTAATTCAGTCTGTTCATGCCACTGGTTCTCTTTGTAGTAATGCACTCTGTTCATACTACTGGTTCTGTTTGCAGTAATGCAGTCTTTTTTTCATACTACTGGTTTTGTTTGCAGTAATGCACAGTGCTGTCCGTGCTACTGGTTCTGTTTGCAGTATTGCACTCTGTTGTTCATGCTACTGGTTCTGTTTACAGTAATGCACTCTGTTGTTCATACTACTGGTTCTGTTTGCAGTAATGCAGTCTTTGTTTATACTACTGGTTCTGTTTGCAGTAATGCACTCTGTTCATACTACTGGTTCTGTTTTTAGCAATGCTGTCTGTTCATGCAACTGGTTCTGTTTGCAGTAATTCAGTCTGTTCATGCTACTTGTTCTGTTTGCAGTAATGCAGTCTTTCTTCATACTACTGGTTCTGTTTGCAGTATTGCACTCTGTTCATACTAATTTTGTTTTGTTTATTTGTTTAAATTTGTTGACTGGGAGTGTCCGACTGGACGTAGGTCCATTTTCAGCGGAGGCCCGGGGACAAAAGCTCCACAGTAAAAATAAACAGACAGTAGTTACATTGGATTACATAGCGATTAACAATTTAACATAACAATTACTTACAATATATTTACAGATGAAGAACATAGTAACTAATGGTTCTGTTTTTAGTAATTCAGTCTGTTCATGCTACTGGTTCTGTTTGCAGTAATGCACTCTGTTCATACTACTGGTTCTGTTTGCAGTAATTCAGTCTGTTCATGCTACTGGTTCTGTTTGCAGTAATGCACTCTGTTCATACTACTGGTTCTGTTTGCAGTAATTCAGTCTGTTCATGCTACTGGTTCTGTTTGCAGTAATGCACTCTGTTCATGCTACTGGTTCTGTTTGCAGTAATGCACTCTGTTCATGCTACTGGTTCTGTTTGCAGTAATGCACTCTGTTCATGCTACTGGTTCTGTTTGCAGTAATTCAGTCTGTTCATGCTACTGGTTCTGTTTGCAGTATTCCGTCTGTTCATGCCACTGGTTCTCTTTGCAGTAATGCACTCTGTTCATAGGTTCTGTTTGCAGTTCATACTAGGTTCTGTTTGCAGATGCTATTGGTTCTGTTTGCAGTAATTCAGTCTGTTCATGCTACTGGTTCTGTTAGCAGTAATTCAGTCTGTTCATGCTCCTGATTCAGTTTGCAGTAATTCAGCCTGTTCATGATATGGGTTCTGTTTGCAGTAATTCAGTCTGTTCATGCTACTGGTTCTGTTTGCAGTAAGTCAGTCTGTTCTTGCTACTGGTTCTGCTAGCAGTAACTCAGTCTGTTCATGCTATTGGTTCTGTTTGCAGTAATTCAGTCTGTTCATGCTACTGGTTCTGTTAGCAGTAATTCAGTCTGTTCATGCTCCTGATTCAGTTTGCAGTAATTCAGTCTGTTTTTGCTACTGGTTCTGTTTGCAGTAATTCCGTCTGTCCATGCTACTGGTTCTCTTTGTAGTAATGCACTCTGTTCATGCTATTGGTTCTGTTTACAGTAATTCTGTCTATTCATGCTACAGGTTCTGTTAGCAGTAATTCAGTTTGTTCATGCTCCTGGTTCAGTTTGCAGTAATTCAGTCTGTTCATGCTTCTGGTTCTGTTTGCAGTAATACACTTTGTTCATGCTACTGGTTCTGTTTGCAGTAATTCAGTCTGTTCATGCTTCTGGTTCTGTTTGCAGCAATTTAGTCTGTTCATGCTACTGGTTTTGTTTGCAATAATGCATTCTGTTCATGCTACTGGCTCTGTTTGCAGTAATTCAGTCTGTTCATGCTACTGGTTCTGTTTGCAGTAATGAGCTCTGTTCATACTACTGGTTCTGTTTGCAGTATTGCATTCTGTTCATACTACTGGTTCTGTTTGCAGTAACGTAGTCTTTGTTCATACAACTGGTTCTGTTCACAGTAATGACCTCTGTTCATACTACTGGTTCTGTTTGCAGTAATGCTGTCTTTTCATGCTACTGGTTCTGTTTGCAGTAATTCATTCTGTTCATGCTACTGGTTCTCTTTGTAGTAATGCACTCTGTTCATACTACTGGTTCTGTTTGCAGTAATGCAGTCTTTTATTCATACTACTGGTTCTGTTTGCAGTAATGCACAGTGATGTCTGTGCTACTGGTTCTGTTTGCAGTATTGCACTCTGTTGTTCATACTACCAGTTCTGTTTGCAGTAATGCAGTCTTTGTTCATGCTACTGGTTCTGTTTGCAGTATTGCACTCTGTTCATTCTACTGGTTCTGTTTGCAGTAATGCAGTCTGTTTATGCTTCTGGTTCTGTTTGCAGTAATACACTCTGTTCATGCTACTGGTTCTGTTTGCAGTAATGCAATCTGTTCATACTACTGGTTCTGTTTGCAGTAATTAAGCCTGTTCATACTACTGGTTCTGTTTACAGTAATGCACTCTGTTCATACTACTGGTTCTGTTTGCAGTAATGCACTCTGTTCATACTACTGGATCTGTTTGCAGTAATTCAGTCTGTTCATGCTACTGGTTCTGTTTGCAGTAATGCACTCTGTTCATACTACTGGTTCTGTTTGCAGTAATGCACTCTGTTCATGCTACTGGTTCTGTTTGCAGTAATGCACTCTGTTCATACTACTGGTTCTGTTTGCAGTAATGCTGTCTGTTCATGCTACTGGTTCTGTTTGCAGTAATTCAGTCTGTTCATGCTACTAGTTCTGTTTGCAGTAATGCACTCTGTTGTTCATACCACTGGTTCTGTTCTGTTTGCAGTAATTCAGTCTGTTTATGCTTCTGGTTCTGTTTGCAGTAATTCAGTCTGTTCATGCTACTGGTTCTGTTTGCAGTAATGCACTCTGTTCATACTACTGGTTCTGTTTGCAGTAATTCAGTCTGTTCATGCTACTGGTTCTGTTTGCAGTAATTCAGTCTGTTCATGCTACTGGTTCTGTTTGCAGTATTGCACTCTGTTAATGCTACTGGTTCTGTTTGCAGTAATTCAGTCTGTTCATGCTACTGGTTCTGTTTGCAGTAATTCAGTCTGTTCATGCTACTGGTTCTGTTTGCAGTAATGCACTCTGTTCATGCTACTGGTTCTGTTTGCAGTAATGCACTCTGTTCATGCTACTGGTTCTGTTTGCAGTAATGCATTCTGTTCATGCTACTGGTTCTGTTTGCAGTAATTCAGTCTGTTCATGCTACTGGTTCTGTTTGCAGTAATGCACTCTGTTCATACTACTGGTTCTGTTTGCAGTAATTCAGTCTGTTCATGCTACTGGTTCTGTTTGCAGTAATGCACTCTGTTCATGCTACTGGTTCTGTTTGCAGTAATGCACTCTGTTCATACTACTGGTTCTGTTTGCAGTATACTGGTTCTGTTTGCAGTAATGCACTCTGTTCATACTACTGGTTATGTTTTCAGTAATGCACTCTGTTCATGCTACTGGTTCTGTTTGCAGTAATTCAGTCTGTTCATATAACTGGTTCTGTTTGCAATAATTCAATCTGTTCATGCTACTGGTTCTGTTTGCAGTAATGCAGTCTTTGTTCATGCTACTGGTTCTGTTTGCAGAAATGCACTCTGTTCATGCTACTAGTTCTCTTTGCAGTAATTCAGTCTGTTCATGCTACTGGTTCTCTTTGCAGTATTGCACTCTGTTCATTCTACTGGTTATGTTTGCAGTAATTCAGTCTGTTCATGCTACTGGTTCTGTTTGCAGTAATGCACACTTCTGTTCATACTACTGGTTCTGTTTGCAGTAATGCACTGTCTGTTCATGCTACTGGTTCTGTTTGCAGTATTGCACTCTGTTCATACTACTGGTTCTGTTTGCAGTAATGCAGTCTTTGTTCATACTACTGGTTCTGTTTGCAGTAATGCACTCTTTTGTTCATGCTACTGGTTCTGTTTGCAGTAATTCAGTCTGTTCATGCTACTGGTTCTGCATCAGTAATGCACTCTTTTGTTCATACTACTGGTTCTTTTTTCAGTAATGCAATCTGTTCATACTACTGGTTCCACTTGCTGTAATTCAGTCTGTTCATGCTACTGGTTCTGTTTGCAGTAATTTAGTCTGTTCATGCTACTGGTTCTGTTTGCAGTAATTCAGTCTGTTCATGCAACTGGTTCTGTTTGCATTAATTCAGTCTGTTCATGCTACTGGTTCTGTTTGCAGTAATTCAGTCTGTTCATGCAACTGGTTCTGTTTGCATTAATTCAGTCTGTTCATGCTACTGGTTCTGTTTGCAGTAATTCAGTCTGTTCATACTACTGGTTATGTTTGCATTAATGCATTCTGTTCATGCTACGGGTTCTGTTTGCAGTAATTCAATCTGTTTATGCTACTGGTTCTGTTTGCAGTAATGCAGTCTTTGTTCATACTACTGGTTCTGTTTGCAGTAATGCACTCTGTTCATTCTACTGGTTATGTTTGCATTAATTCAGTCTGTTCATGCTAGTGGTTCTGTTTGCGGTAATGCTGTCTGTTCATGCTACTGGTTGTGTTTGCAGTAATTCAGTCTGTTCATGCTACTGGTTCTGTTTGCAGTAATGCACTCTGTTCATACTACTGGTTCTGTTTGCAGTAATTCAGTCTGTTCATGCTACTGGTTATGTTTGCAGTAATGCACTCTGTTCATGCTACTGGTTCTGTTTGCAGTAATTCAGTCTGCTCATGCTACTGGTTCTGTTTGCAGTAATGCACTCTGTTCATGCTACTGGTTCTGTTTGCAGTAATTCAGTCTGTTCATGCTACTGGTTCTGTTTGCAGTAATGCACTCTGTTGTTCATACTACTGGTTCTGTTTGCAGTATTGCACTCTGTTCATACTACTGGTTCTGTTTGCAGTAATGCAGTCTTTGTTCATACTACTGGTTCTGTTTGCAGTAATTCTGTCTGTTCATGCTACTGGTTATGTTTGCAGTAATGCACTCTGTTCATGCTACTGGTTCTGTTTGCAGTAATTCAGTCTGTTCATGCTACTGGTTCTGTTTGCAGTAATGGTGTCTGTTCATGCTACTGGTTCTGTTTGCAGTAATTCAGTCTGTTCATGCTACTGGTTCTGTTTGCAGTAATGCACTCTGTTCATACTACTGGTTCTGTTTGCAGTAATGCACTCTGTTCATACTACTGGTTCTGTTTGCAGTAATGCACTCTGTTCATGCTACTGGTTCTGTTTGCAGTAATGCTGTCTGTTCATGCTACTGGTTGTGTTTGCAGTAATGCACTCTGTTCATGCTACTGGTTCTGTTTGCATTAATTCAGTCTGTTCATGCTACTGGTTCTGTTTGCAGTAATGCACTCTGTTCATGCTACTGGTTCTGTTTGCAGTAATTCAGCACTCTGTTCGTGCTACTGGTTCTGTTTGCAGTAATTCAGTCTGCTCATGCTACTGGTTCTGTTTGCAGTAATGCACTCTGTTCATGCTACTGGTTCTGTTTGCAGTAATTCAGTCTGTTCATGCTACTGGTTCTGTTTGCAGTAATGCACTCTGTTCATGCTACTGGCTCTGTTTGCAGTAATTCATACTACTGGTTCTGTTTGCAGTATTGCAGTCTGTTCATACTAATGGTTCTGTTTTTAGTAATTCAGTCTGTTCATGCTACTGGTTCTATTTGCAGTAATGCACTCTGCTCATACTACTGGTTCTGTTTGCAGTAATGGTGTCTGTTCATGCTACTGGTTCTGTTTGCAGTAATTCAGTCTGTTCATGCTACTGGTTCTGTTTGCAGTAATGCACTCTGTTCATACTACTGGTTCTGTTTGCAGTAATTCAGTCTGTTCATGCTACTGGTTCTGTTTGCAGTAATTGCACTCTGTTCATTCTACTGGTTCTGTTTGCAGTAATGCACTCTGTTGTTCATGCTACTGGTTCTGTTTGCAGTAATGCACTCTTTTGTTCATGCTACTGGTTCTGCATCAGTAATGCACTCTTTTGTTCATACTACTGGTTCTTTTTTCAGTAATTCAGTCTGTTCATGCTACTGGTTCTGTTTGCAGTAATTCAGTCTGTTCATGCTACTGGTTCTGTTTGCAGTAATTCACTCTGCTCATGCTACTGGTTCTGTTTGCAGTAATTCAGTCTGTTCATGCTACTGGTTCTGTTTGCAGTCTGTTCATGCTACTGGTTCTGTTTGCAGTAATGCAGTCTGTTCATGCTACTGGTTCTGTTTGCAGTAATTCAGTCTGTTCATGCTACAGGTTCTGTTTGCAGTAATGCACTATGTTCATGCTACTGGTTCTGTTTGCAGTAATGCTGTCTGTTCATGCTACTGGTTCTGTTTGCAGTAATTCAGTCTGTTCATGCTACTGGTTCTCTTTGCAGTAATT
This sequence comes from Protopterus annectens, assembly GCF_019279795.1. Taxonomy (NCBI): domain Eukaryota; kingdom Metazoa; phylum Chordata; order Ceratodontiformes; family Protopteridae; genus Protopterus; species Protopterus annectens. The sequence continues at coordinate 933,564,533 of NC_056733.1, read as the reverse complement.
CAGTCTGTTCATGCTACTGGTTCAGTTTGCAGTAATTCAGTCTGTTCATGCTACTGGTTCTGTTTGCAGTATTCCGTCTGTTCATGCCACTGGTTCTGTTTGCAGTAATGCAGTCTGTTCATGCTACTGGTTCTGTTTGCAGTAATTCAGTCTGTTCATGCTACTGGTTCTGTTTGCAGTAATTTGTCTGTTCATGCTACTGGTTCTGTTTGCAGTAATGCACTCTGTTCATGCTACTGGTTCTGTTTGCAGTAATGCAGTCTGTTCATGCTACTGGTTCTGTTTGCAGTAATGCAGTCTGTTCATGCTACTGGTTCTGTTTGCAGTAATTAAGTCTGTTCATGCTACTGGTTGTGTTTGCAGTAATGCACTCTGTTCATGCTACTGGTTCTGTTTGCAGTAATGCACTCTGTTCATACTACTGGTTCTGTTTGCAGTAATTCAGTCTGTTCATGCTACTGGTTCTGTTTGCAGTGATGCTGTCTGTTCATGCTACTGGTTCTGTTGTTTGCAGTAATGCACTCTGTTCTTACTACTGGTTCTGTTTGCAGTAATGCACTCTGTTCATACTACTGGTTCTGTTTGCAGTAATTCAGTCTGTTCATGCTACTGGTTCTGTTTGCAGTAATGCACTCTGTTCATACTACTGGTTCTGTTTGCAGTAATGCACTCTGTTCATGCTACAGGTTCTGTTTGCAGTAATGCACTCTGTTCATGCTACTGGTTCTGTTTGCAGTAATGCTGTCTGTTCATGCTACTGGTTCTGTTTGCAGTAATGCACTCTGTTCATGCTACTGGTTCTGTTTGCAGTAATGCACTCTGTTCATACTACTGGTTCTGTTTGCAGTAATTCAGTCTGTTCATGCTACTGGTTCTGTTTGCAGTAATGCACTCTGTTCATACTACTGGTTCTGTTTGCAGTAATTCAGTCTGCTCATGCTACTGGTTCTGTTTGCAGTAATGCACTCTGTTCATGCTACTGGTTCTGTTTGCAGTAATGTTGTCTTTTCATGCTACTGGTTCTGTTTGCAGTAATTCAGTCTGTTCATGCTACTGGTTCTGTTTGCAGTAATTCAGTCTGTTCATACTACTGGTTATGTTTGCAGTAATGCACTCTGTTCATGCTACTGGTTCTGTTTGCAGTAATTCAGTCTGTTCATGCTACTGGTTCTGTTTGCAGTAATGCACTCTGTTCATGCTACTGGTTCTGTTTGCAGTAATTCAGTCTGTTCATGCTACTGGTTCTGTTTGCAGTAATGCACTCTGTTCATGCTACTGGTTCTGTTTGCAGTAATTCAGTCTGTTCATGCTACTGGTTCTGTTTGCAGTAATTCAGTCTGTTCATGCTACTGGTTCTGTTTGCAGTAATTCATTCTATTCATGCTACTGGTTCTGTTTGCAGTAATTCAGTCTGTTCATGCTACTGGTTCTGTTTGCAGTAATGCACTCTGTTCATACTACTGGTTCTGTTTGCAGTAATTCAGTCTGTTCATACTACTGGTTCTGCTTGCAGTAATTCAGTCTGTTCATGCTACTGGTTCTGTTTGCAGTAATGCACTCTGTTCATGCTACTGGTTCTGTTTGCAGTAATGCTGTCTGTTCATGCTACTGGTTCTGTTTGCAGTAATGCACTCTGTTAATGCTACTGGTTCTGTTTGCAGTAATACAGTCTTTGTTCATACTACTGGTTCTTCTTGCAGTAATGCACTCTGTTCATACTACTCATTCTGCTTGCTTTAATTCACTCTGTTCATGCTACTTGTTCTGTTTGCAGTAATTCAGTCTGTTCATGCTACTGGTTCTGTTTGCAATAATGCATTCTGTTCATGCTACTGGTTCTGTTTGCAGAAATTCAGTCTGTTCATGCTACTGGTTCTGTTTGCAGTAATGCTGTCTGTTAATGCTACTGGTTCTGTTTGCAGTAATGCATTCTGGTCATGCTACTGGTTCTATTTGCAGTAATTCAGTCTGTTCATGCTACTGGTTCTGTTTGCAGTAATGCTGTCTGTTCATGCTACTGGTTCTGTTTGCAGTAATGAACTATGTCCATGCTACTGGTTCTGTTTGTAGTAATGCACTCTGTTCGTGCTACTGGTTTTGTTTGCAGTAATTCAGTCTGTTCATGCTACTGGTTCTGTTTGCAGTAATTCAGTCTGTTCATGCTACTGGTTCTGTTTGCAGTAACTCAGTCTGTTCATACTACTGGTTGTGTTTGCAGTAATGCACTCTGTTCATGCTACTGGTTGTGTTTTCAGTAATTCAGTTTGTTTATACTACTAGTTCTGTTTGCAGTATTGCACTCTGTTCATACTACTGGTTCTGTTTGCAGTAATGCAGTCTTTGTTCATACTACTTGTTCTGTTTGCAGTAATGCACTCTTTTCATACTACTGGTTCTGTTTGCAGTAATGCTGTCTGTTCATGCTCCTGGTTCTGTTTGCAGTAATTCAGTCTGTTCATGCTACTGGTTCTGTTTGCAGTAATGCACTCTGTTCAT
>NC_056733.1:933502037-933557037 GCF_019279795.1 Protopterus annectens | reverse complement strand
CACCATGTAGTTAACATCCCTGACCTTCCTTACCACCTTGTAGGGTCCCTCCCAGGCTGCCTGCAGCTTGTTGTGACTGACAGGAATGAGGATCATTACCTGCTGCCTAAAGCATACTCTCTGGCTCTAGCATCTCTGTCATACCAGACCTTTTTCTGCTGTTGGGCTCCTGCCAAGTTTACCTGGGCCAAGCCCATGAGCTCCCTGAGCCTTGTCCTGAGGTTTACGATATATGCCACAACAGACTCCTTGTGGGATTCCCACTCACTCTCCCACTCATCATGAATCAAATCTAGAGGTCCTCCTCACCCTATTCCCATACAGCAACTCAAAGGGTGAAAAACCTGTGGATTCCTGGGGTACCTTCCTATATGCAAACAACAGACGGGGCAAACATTTGTCCCAGTCTCTCTTAAACTGTTCTGCAAATGCCCATAGCATGGTCTTTAGCATAGAGTTTAACCTCTCCACAAGACATTAAGTCTGGGGGTAATAGGGGTTGTCTTTAGGTACTTTACCCCACAGCGCTCCTACAGATAAGCCAGCAGGTCTGACATGACATTGGCACCTCTATCATTCAGTATTTCTCTTGGGAAACCTACCCTGCTGAAAATCTCTAGCAAAGCATTTGCTACTTTCTCTGTCTTGCTGGAGGACACAGCCACTGCCTCAGGGTATCTAGTAGCATAATCTACTACCATCAGGATATACTTCTTCCTTGTGGAACATGGGGTACTCAGAGGCCCCACAATATGGGTTCATAGGTTCATACTAGGCTATCTGCCCTGGGGCATTTATAAGCCTAGCCCGATTGTGTTTGGCTTACGCCACCCCTTGATTTAAGTATACTGTGCCCTTTTTAAAGTTTAGTTTACTGTGCCTCTGTCTAATAGTGACACGGAAGTAATCCCCGGGACAAACCTACGATCCCCCATCCACTCATCAAGATTCTTCTTGAAGAGAGTCAGTGAGGTGCTCTGCCTAACATGAATTGGAATTCTATTCCAGAGCGAAGGGAGCCTCTGGGTTATGAATCTGTCCCTCCAGCAAGTTCTATTTATTTCTGTGCTGAGGTTCAAGTCCCTCGAGCGCGTGGCTCTAAGGGATTTAGATTTACTGAGGTGGAGCATGTCCATTAATTCTGGGTTGGACATATCTTTATATGTCAGGCATAGATCGCCTCGAAGTAGGCGGTATGCAACTGAGTAGAGCTGGAGTTTTTTAAACGAGCAGCATATGGCATCTGTTTGAGTCCCTTGATCCTCCTGGAGAGGTACTTTTGGGGTCTTTCTAATTGCTGCAGGTGTCGGGTAAGGTACATCCCAAAGGGGGCATTGTATTCTATGATGGGCCTGATGAGGGATGAATAAAGGGGCACGATTACCTCTCTTGATCTAGATGTGAAACCTTTCATGATGAGGTGGGCTATGTAGAAGGTCTTTCTAACCACTTTGGCAATGTGGTTGTCAAAGGAGAGATTACTATCAACTTGGGTCCCCAGATCCCTAATTACTTTCTCGGTACTTAATGGGTTACCACCTATGTGGTAATTTGTGGGCACATTGTTTTTGCCAAAGGGTATGGCTATACACTTTTTGGCATTTAGCTTTAGATCATGGCTCTGGCACCAGTTATCTGTCTCTGCGAGACCTTTTTGAAGGATGTTTGTGTCAGCTGGAGAGTCGATTATGGCACCCAGTTTGCAGTCATCCGCAAACTTGGTGAGCCATAGTCCTCCCACATTGGCCTGTACCTCAGAAAAGTAAATACCGAACAAGAGAGGTCCCAGGACAGAACTTTGTGGGATGCCACATGTGACCGGTTTCAAGTCTGACATGGCTCCAGCAACTCTGACTCTGTGGGTTCTGTCTTTGAGCCAGTTTGTGACCCATCTTGTGACATAGGGGTTTATATTTAGGCTGGATAGCTTATCTATGATGCCCGAGTGGGGTATTGTGTCAAATGCCTTTGCGAGGTCCAGATAGGCTGTGTGGACTACCTTCCCTTCATCTATGGCCTTGGTGACTGTTTCGAAGAAGTCGACCAGGTTCAAAAGGCAGGATCTGCCCTTGACAAAGCCAAATTGGGTAGGATCTAGTGTCTGTAGGTCCCCAATATCTTTGTTTATGAGTTCCATGATGGTCCTCTCCATAGCCTTGCATACTAGGCTAGTCAGGCTTATGGGGCGATAGTTTCCAGGGTCCGCAGAGGTGCCACCTTTGTGGAGTGGGACCACTGTTGCTGTACGCCATTCTTTGGGCACATATCCTGTAGTGAGGCTGAGATTGTACAGCAGTTTTACTTGAGGGATTAGCTCTTCTTGGACTTCATGTAGTACGCAACCCGGGACGCCATCTGGTCCCATGGAAGCAGTGTTTTTTGCTTTGGAGAGGGCGGCCTTCACCTGAGCATCAGAGATGTTTGGGAGGCTGCACTCTGCTGGGATAGATACTTGCTCTTTTGGGGGGGAGAGGGTGGAGAAGTTTGCACTGAACCTGTCTGCCAGGATATTGGTGATGTCTGTGGGTTCAGTGTATTTTTTGTCGTTTAGAAACAACTCAGAACAAGTCTGGGAGTTGCATCCCAGGTTCCTAACATAACTGAAAAAAGCCTTATGATTGTCTTTAGTGTCCTGTGCAATTTTTCTCTCAAAGCTGGCCTCGGAGGATTTTATGAGGGATCGTAATTTTTTTCTAGTACTGATCAGAGATGCCTTCCCTTTTAGGGATTTTGCTCTATCATGTAGTAGCTTCCTCCTTCTGTTGTACAGTTTATTTATGGCTGGGGTCCACCAGACTGGACGCCTGCCTTTGGATGATTGGGTCTTGATTTTGTTTGGGATAGCATGATCCATGCATTCCTGGAGATGTCCATAGAATGCATTTATATAGGATTCTGCAGTTTGGGACGTAGTTTCCACTGGCCCTGGGGCCTTGAAGGATTCCACTTCAGTTTTGAGAAGTGTGAAGTTCGCTTTTGAGAAGTTTTTCACTGTGGTTTTCTGGGCTGGGGGTGGGGTCGGGATGTGGATATCCAGTGAAATTAATTTATGGTCTGATCTTACCAATGAGGGATATACTTCTGGTATGGAGCATAGAGTCCCCATGCTGGTAATGATCAGGTCTACTATGTTTTCCCCTCCTGTGGGAGCGGTGACTAGTTGTTCCATAGCATTTGAGTTTATAAATTCCAGGAACCTTTAGGCTAAGGTGCTGGGGCTTGAGTAATGCTCCCAGTCTATGTTTGGGTAGTTGAAGTCGCCCAATATAATGGTGTTCAGAGAGATCTTAGTGTTCTCCAATGTTTTCAGGAAAGCCGAGTGGGATTCTTGACTTTGAGAGGGTGGTCTGTAGGATGCTATAAACTGAAAAGCAGTCTTGCCCACTGTCAGTTGCACATGGATGGTCTCCAATACTTCGTGCACTGCCACTAACCTAGAGGTATGGATATCCTTGATAAATATGGAAACCCCCCTCCTTTTGTGGTTCGGTCTGGGTTTTGGGGCTGAAAAGCATGATATGAGGTATAACCTGGTAGTGCTGGGGTGCTTTCTGGAGCCTTGAATCAGTTTTCTGTCACTGCACAGATATCGATGTTCTCCATACTGAGGAGAGCTTCGAGTGCATGCATCTTGAGGTTAAGACTTCTGGCGTTTAGTTTCTTGTTCCTTGTGCTGTCTATGGAGGTGGGTTTGACTTTTGAGCCTTGCCTAAAAAAGGCACTATGGGGGTGGCAAGAGCCTTTGCCAATATCTGAAAGCCCAGGGGTGACAGGTGCAAGCCGTCCCTAGTGAAGCAATGTGGCTTGTCGAGCATGTCATCCCAGGCTGACAGACACTGGATCCTCTTTGAATGACACCAAAATTTTAGCCAATTGTTAAAATCAATCATTTTATCTTTATACTGTGGCATCATTCTAGGTGAGGGTAAGATACTGCTCAAGGTCAGGGTCATACCGGCCTGGGCTACATGATCAGAGAGCTCCTCTATGTCTCTTTTCATGTAGTCGAGGGAGGTACGTCTCAGGTCATTCACGCCAGCATGTACAATGACTGAGTCATATTTGTATTTGCTTTGGAGTGACCTGAGTGCTTGCGTTATGTGGCGGATCCTAGCACTCAACAGGCAGCTCACTGTGACCTTCTCTTTATTCAGCCTGGTGAGCGGGACGTCAGTGTGTCTGACAATAGAGTCACCTATTACAAGGGTATCAGGTGTGTTATTCAGCCTTAAGGGCTGTGACTGCTTGGCACACTGACTTTGTGTGCTATGTGTTGTACGTGTTTTGTTTTGGGGTAGCGTTTGCTTGGATGTCTGCTTTGGAGGTCTCTGTTGCTTAGGTAGATTTTTATTTAGAGCCTCGAGTATGTTTTGTGTTTTTATGTGTTTGGTTCGCTGTTGTGGTGGGACTATGTGATACTGGAATTGTGTTGTGTGAGGTTACCTTCTCCTCCTGACTGGTTATACCAGTTTTGAGATGAGAGATCTCAGCCTCCAGTTTGGCTATATGGTTGCATCTCTCACATATATTTGAACCTGTTTGGAGGAGGAGAGGGTTGTCCGTGTACATGAGACAGTTGTAACATTGCTTCAAAATTCCCAGATTCACCAGCTGGACTGGAGAGGAAACCATTGAATGACCTTTGGACATGCTAGAGTAATATAGGGAACTGAATTAAAACGGACCAATAGGGGACAAGGTAATCGTAGAGAGTATAAGAGTAAGTAGTGCTTATGGTTTAATAGTGCTAACTTGTAGGATTACTTATTTGGACCAGTGAAAGGCCTTAGAATGAGAATATGGTGTTTAATTTGAGAGATAGAGCAGTTCTAAGGGAAAAAGTGAAGAGCAGACTTTGTGGAGCCAGGAATAGTTTAAACCCAATTAGGCGGGGCTGCCCGATGTTGCGCTATGCGCAAAAATGCACAAAACCATGCAAAAGAGGGTTTTAAGAGAGGGAGATCAAGGAGTTTGGAATTGACCCAAAATGGCCAATAAAACTACAGTTTCAAGGCAGTAACCACTCCCACAGGGGCAGGCAGGCTGCTCAATGTTTATCACTGCCACTGATGAACACAGAGACTTCCCTTTAGCCCAAGCAAACAATGGACTCCAAGAAACTTACAAACAGTTCAGAACAGCAAATCTGTAACTGAACTTTTTTAAATCTCAGAAAAGTGGGGAAAAAGCAAGATTTTTTTGTTTTTTTGTTTTTTTAAGGAAAGCAGAGGTTCACAAGTATCAACAATTTAGAACAGTGCAGTAAATGACCCCACACTTGAGTGCTAGGCCAGAGACAGGTAAAATGCAAGTTTTAAGAAAAAAAAATGATTTTAAAAATAAGTGCAGGCAGGAAATTCAGTAATCAGCTCTAGGTTGTGTTCTAAATACAGTTGCCAACACAGAAATCAAGTTTAACAAGCCAGAAAATGCTCAAAAGTAGGCGGCAATGCAGAAAAACTTAACAAATAATCTGAAGCAAAATACTTAAAATCTCAAAAGTGGCTCCTTTCTTCTCTCAGCATTTTCTCCTCTTGATGGGTGCTTCACCAACAGCCAAGTCCAAAAAGAGACCAAAACCACGAGGCAATCGGGTTTTAAAAGAGGGAGATCAAGGAGTTTGGAATTGACCCAAAATGGCCAATAAACTACAGTTTCAAGGCAGTAACCACTCCCACAGGGGCAGGCAGGCTGCTCAATGTTTATCACTGCCACTGATGAACACAGAGACTTCCCTTTAGCCCAAGCAAACAATGGCCTCCAAGAAACTTGCAAACAGTTCAGAACAGCAAATCTGTAACTGAACTTTTTTAAATCTCAGAAAAGTGGGAAAAAAGCAAGATTTTTTTTTTTAAGTAAAGCAGAGGTTCACACATATCAACAAGTTAGAACAGTGCAGTAAATGACCCCACACTTGAGTGCTAGGCCAGAGACAGATAAAATGCAAGTTTTAAGAAAAAAAAATGATTTTAAAAATAAGTGCAGGCAGGATCCATAGCTACTCTCTGAAATGGCTTCTCAATAACTGGCAAAGGAGCTTTGACCTTATCTCCAGCCTTGCCTACTTTTTGGCACTGCTCACAGATCCTGCAGTACCCTGCTATATACCTGGCAATCCCAGGCCAATAAATTTTGCATAATGCGTCTCTTGGTATGCTTTATACCCATATGACCTCCAAAAGGAATGTCATGGGCTATGGCTAGAAATGCCAGATGGTAGCATCAAGCTGTATTCTCTCACCCTCTAGCCCACCTTGAGGGGGTCCACTGTCTATACAGTAAGCCTTTGTCCCAGTATACAGATTCCCCCTTTCCTTGAGAATCAGGTGTCTCCCTAGCTACCCCCCTCAAGCTTTGTAATGTAGGGTCTGAGAGCTGAGCCTGCCTCAACTCTCTCCTTGTAACTCTTCCCAGCTCCTCTTCCACAGGAAGTCTGGTATCCTGCCACAGCAGTGCCTCACCGTCAGCCTGGCTACTACTACTCACCTTTGCCCTTATAGTCACTCTGTCCAGGAGAACATCAGTAACTACTAGCAGCCATGGCGCATCTTCAGGCTCACTGCTATAGGGTAGTTCCAGCCCTGAATTAGCCACATCACAAGTCCTGGCTTCAGGGGTGCAGTCTTTCTGGGTCTGCCCCAGGCTACCGGACCTACATGCCTGTCTCCAAGCCTGACTGCATGTCACTGCATGCAAACAAGGTACTGCATTATCAGAATCACTCCCTATCTAGTCATCTGTAGGGATATCCTTATACACACCTACTTGCTTATTTCCTTTTCCACCCGCCCAGTCAAGATGAATCCTGGCCAAAGGCATTTGGAATGGGATCCCTCCTAAAGCTTTGACTGAAGTGGACTGCTTAAGCAAGTACTGCTCCTCTTTAACCACTGCGGACTTCACAATAGTTATATCAGAGGCTGTGTCTCTCTTGGCAGTGGCTTGTTTTCCATCCACCAAGACTGGATATAAACTCTGCTGGTGGTTTGGTACCCTTGTTGTCTCCAGACCACTTACCACTGGCATTCTGTTTGTTCCCCACCTTGCCTCCATGGAATCTATATGCTACATTGCCTCACTGGTTACTTTTAAAACATTTAACCCTTCGTCCTGGCTGTATACCTGAATTAGTGTCTTCCCTGTTACTGGCAGACTCTGTCGGGGTGGTTTAGGCTGCCCACCATGGGTTCTCTTATTTGCAAGTGTCTCCAGTCCTATTCAGTACTGTGGAGTGATGTTTTAATGGTTTAACAACTCATTTACATTTACCTTATTTTTCTTAAAGTATGCTATCTGGTACATTTAATTAATTTGCAATAATACATGTACATTTCTTTTCATTCCAGCAGGGTGCACTGTCGATACACAAGTAAAGCTCACAAATATATTTTCAGCACAAGCATCTGTACAAATCAGTTTCATATACAAATGACATACAGTTCTAATACAGTTGTAACACAAGCATCTTGAATAAATCCAGTTTGATATTCAAAGGACATATCATTATTTACAAAAGTCTAGCTAGCTATGCTGGCATTTGCCCATATAATCACATAAGTTATTAGCTATAAGCTTCTGGGAACTCCTGTCTCAAATGTTTCCTATTTTATTATTATACAACAAATGACAGGAAATATTATAAGTAGAAAAAGTGATTATTTAGAGTATATATTTCTTTAGTTACAGCACTTCTGAAATAAGGAATGCCATATTTCATTGTATGTAAGGGTGTAGATATTTATGACTAGGAAAATCTCCAATACAGAGAAAGAAGTTGCATACAGAAAGAGACCAGACCTCTCAACTGTCCCTGTTTTATACTAATGTTCCTATTTCAGACTTGATTTACCCGTGCAAATAATGTGCCTATTTCTGGAGGTGTGTCCCTATTTTCAAGCTTGATTTGTCCTTTCACACAATGTTCTGAGTTCCCTCATCACGTGTGATTTTCTTATGCTGTCTAGTATACAGAAAAGTAATAAACAAAGCAACATGAAGAAAATCAAAAGCCATTCCGTAGAATATATGATCCAAAGAGAAAAAAAACAGCAGTAAGGCTACCACGGCAGATATCATAAACCTTTAATAAAACCTTGTAAAAACAACAAACAGGATTAGCACTTTTGGAAAGATTCCTTCATCAGATAAACTAAAACTGGTAAAACACAAACTTTTTAAAATACTCAAAAGCAGCCAAAGACTACAACCATTCACTAAAATTAAAAATTAAAATCATTGCAAGGAAGCCAATCGAATAGCAGTACAGATTTCAATACATATCCAGTAACATGGTAACAAATGGCCGATCAAAGATTGCAACCCATTCTACGGTAACTAGTCAAAAAGTATTACAAATTTCAATGCGTATCTAATAGCAACATAGTAGCAAGCACAATGCAACAGTGTATCTTCTTAAAGTCACAGTTTACGAGCTCTTAAAACAGGCTTTAATGGAATAAAGCCATTCAAGCCTGGAAAAATATCTGCTCGCAAATCAACTATCCAATGCATTTCCCTTACATCTGTTGCATTTATTATATCACCCCCCCCCGGTGTCATTTTTACATTGTCCATTACCGTAAATGAAAATAACATGTTGAAATAATGCATTACTCTGTAACTCATTACGAATAGTACCAATTTGTTGCAAAATATGCAGCTTAAACATCTGATTAGTTTTTCCAACATAAAACAATGTACAGTGATCACAACTGGCAATATAAATCCCATTATTCTTACTATTACAAGATGCATAACCCTTATAAGAATAATGGGTATGGGGTATGGGTAACGGAATGTTCGAAATCATTATAACAATTGACAAATGCACAAGCTTTACATCTTTTGCAGGGGTATGTATCTTCTCTCATACTGGGAAACATAATATTTCCTGTATCAATTAAATTACAACAAAGTAAGTCTTTTAAATTACGATTCCTTCTGTAGGAAAATCGGGCTACATCCCCAGCTATATCCGTAATCTTATTGTTCATCGTTAATAGCTTCCAGTTACCACGTATGATATCACAGATACTCCTCGAGTCACTGCTGAAAGTATGTGGTATCCTGACAAGCTGAAATCTATTGGTGGTAATTTGCAGGTTATCCTCTTGCCTGGAAGAAAACCATGGTTTACCCCCATATACCGAATATCATGAACATTATTGGTAAACTTAGAACTCTCCTTATTTTTATAACCCCATTGAATTAAATTATCAGCATCCTCTCTGGCCTTTTGTTTAAAAACAGTGTCCTGATTACATAAGAACTGATTTCTAACAATATTGGGGAAAATAGGGGGGATGCATACTGCCCCTATACAACAGGGTAGTCTTCCAACATGGCTTACGAAAAAGTGAAGTAGTGAAGCTCCTATCAGTATCTGTCATTAACAACGCATCTAAAAATTCTATCTGTTACAGCTCATCCTTGCAATATTTTTCCCAGTTGTAGACTGCTTTTGAAGAAAAATCACTTTAATATTTTTCATGAACAGCTCTAAGTATCATTTTCTCTTGGAACCATTACCAGTAAAATGAAATTTCAAACCACAACAGAAAAGATTGAAGATTCTCTACATGCTTATTAATCGTAACAGCAGTAAGAAAACTGAGCTTGCAGGGACACTAACTGAAAAAGTAATTTGTGCATTTTACAATTGTTCTTGTAGTTTATCCAGGCACCTCAAAAGCTTTAATTATACCCTGAATAAGACAAAAGTTAGAGTGCAGGCTGTTTGAGTTTAGTGCTTTAAACATAGAGTCAGTATCTAATATAAATACCATAACCATGCCATTATTATCAGCTTTTCTGGGTAGCATTTATCTGTACGTTTGTTAGCAACTTGATTTGCATTCATGTTAGCAAAACAAAGCCAGTAACTGCTCTGTTATCATAGTTTAACGTATGCATTGCATTCACTGTATGTAGTTCTATGGTGCCAATAAACACCCGGGTTTTGTTCTGCCAATATATTTCTCATGATTTACATTGTACTATAACAATTTATTTCACAATTTACATGACTGTACAAATGTTTATGATCTTCACAAAGCAGAAGATTGCTAAGTACTTTACAATGTGCTTGTATCCCTATATTCATAGTGTTTGCATTTCCCTCAGCAGTTCCACTCTGACCTGATAACTTCTCAGTTTATTCACAATTGTACTTCTAATTAAAGTATCACTTAAGGTATCAAAGTCACGGTCCTGTGTTTTGTTTAAGATCACCTAAAAGAGCATCAACTTATAAAATAAATGTCTTATGTAAGGTCTGTTTTTCTTTGGCTTACAGTTCACTTTAAATTTAGCTTTCAGGATGGAAATATTTCCTCTCTCTTCTGCTATAAGGTTGAAAATGTTTAAGTACTTTAATTACTTCATCCCTGTAATATGAAGGAAGATTGTATGCCTTCTGGTTTTATCACAATAAACTTAAAACATGTATTCCATATTCCAGGTCTTAGGTTTCCAAAATGACTTAAGGCCATTGGTGGTTGTAGTGAAATGATCTCAAGCCAAAAATGAAGAAATAGTGCAGAAAAACATGGGGCATTCAGTGCAGCATTGAAACAAGTAAAATAAATGCAAGAACAAGATCTGAGATTGTACTAATATGAAGACAGTCATTCTTTGGTAAGATAGCGAAAATGCCAAAATAAAACGTTTATTTATTTTGAGCTGGATAGTGTAAAGCTTTTCTGAAGAGCACACGGTTTCAGCGTGATCATGCAGGCTACTGTACAGCAACATAAAAATGCTGCTTGTGTTGTCAAAACTTAGAGTTCATGTTCATTCTGCCAACATGTTCTGTCTATATCCAAAAGGAACATAAATAATCAGTTCTAAATCGAGGTAACAAAGCAAAACACAAGAATGTGCAACTACTGCCCTCAGCATTCCACCACCCCTGGATATCTTCACTGAACCAAACTAAATATAAACTAGTTTAATGTGATTCTCAGGGGGGAGGGGTGCTGTTTGCAATTCCAGTGATTGGTCTCTCCCCATTTCAAATCTCTGCATATACATCATCTCAAAGAAAATAGAATTCATTTATTTCACTTTCTTCTAAGTTAGTGTGATCTTTGAGATGGGATATTTACAGTGAGTCTGTGGAGGCACAACTCTCACAGTGTGGATGTAATAGAGTGAGTCTGTGGGGGCACAACTATCAGCATGGATGTAACAGAGTCAGTCTTTTGGGGCACAACTCTCACAGTATGGATGTAACAGAGTGAGTCTGCTGGGACACAACTCTCAGCATGGATGTAACAGAGTGAGTCTTTTGGGGCCCAACTCTCACAGTATGTATGTAACAGAGTGAGTGTGTGGGTGCAAAACTCTCACAGCATGCATGAAGCAGACTGAGGGTATCATAATACAGCCTTCACAGCAGTGTCAAGATGTGGGGGCAATACCCTCACAGTGTGGATGTTGGTGTTAGGCAACAATCCTCACAGCATGGATGCAGAGGGGCATTAACCTTAACATTACAGTTAGTGCAATGCATTTACAATGATCTAATAATCTGTGATGAGATTGTCTGTGGACAGTCACGGGCAATATGAAGCCCTTGGATAATGCAAATTAGATCCAAACAGTTATAGCCTATTAAAAAGGCTCATACACTTAGGTATTTACATTGTGACACTTATTGAAGATCGGCACAGCTACAGAACAGGGTTATAGCCTCTGACTTCCTGGGATTTCACTCACTTTAGTCTAAGCCCAGTACCTTCCAATGCAAACTTACCAATGTTACCCAAGATGTAACCAAACTAGTGTCCTATACATAGAGTTATACAATGTTTAAAACCTCTTTAATGACAGTTCCCCTTTTCTGTATTCACAGTACACACTGCCACTAATCTTATTATTAATCTAATACCAATATCTTATTTAATGAACACTCTTCCATTGAGCCAACCAACATTAAATTTCAAGCTGCTAGCGAAGCAGCCTGCCTTCAAAGAGAGCAGGTAATAACCACACAAATGCTGTGATGATGCTCTTCAAAAAAGATATGTCACAAAAAAATAAAAACTCTATTTTTAAAAATATATGATTATATGTTGCAGTGGTTAGCACTGCTGCCTCTCACCAAAATGTTTTCTGGTTCAACTTTCAGCTGGGGTACCTTCTGTGTGGAGTCTGCATGTCCTCCCTGTGTTCTTGTGGGTTTCCTATGGTTGCTCTAGTTTCCTCCCACATTGCAAAGATGTGCACCTGGGGTGTTTCTCCCTGAGCCTCTGCTGAAAATGAGCTCTGTCCCAGTTGGACTTTCCTGTTAAACAAATGTTAAATAAGTAAATATATGCCACTATCACAGTTGTAAAGGAAAAAATAAATAAAATTAAAGGTTTCATGCAGATAGACTGATGACAAAAAGACCTCTAACTGCATCTGTTGATGCTATTTCCAGTTATTTTCTGTAGACAACAAAAGTTTCAGGATGAAAGTAAAGTCCACAAGTCTGTTTTTTTAAACAAGAAGCATCTTTACTGAAATATTACTCATGACATAGGCAATCATACATTTGTGTAAACGAAAAACAAACCATACTGACATACTTTCATTTGCAAACATTGCACATCACTTATAATCTATACAGCATTGTCTGTAAAACATTACAAAGCTTGTTCAAATCTTTCCTTCCTTTAAACCTCATTCCTCCTCTAAAACATTATTCTGCATGTACTGTACCCACAATTCCCATTTTTATATGTAATTTGATCCTACCCTTTTCTAAGGATCCCATTCTCATGTTGGCTTAGTTCTTAGAATACTGTGTTCTACTTTACGAATATAACATTCTGTAGGGTTATTGTTATTCTCCTTAAGGATCTGCATCCAAAATCCCAGTCTCTCCTTGTTTCTTGACCCCCGCCCCATTTAATCATCATCCCTTTCTACTTTGAATTATAAGTTTCTGCTTGTGCTACGTATAAGAGCCTTAACTGTGTAGCTCGGAAATATCTCATCAAATCAGGTAATCCCAAACCACCTTCTTCTATTGGAAGGATCAGCTTATCCCACTTGACTCTTGCCGCTTCCCCTCCCAGATAAAATCCTTCAACTCTTTATTAATTGCTATCCACAACTTCTCTGGTTGATAAGCATATGCTTGACCTGTGTATAAAACTGAAGGGACTAATAAACATTTTCACTGCTTGTATCCTGCTATCAATATGCATAAACCACACCTTCTAGTTTCTCAGTTTTTGTATTATCTTTTATTTAGATTCTTCCCAAGTATCATTTGCTGCCATAACAATACCTTTTTTATTCCATACTCCTAAGTACTTAATTTTATCATATCCCTATAAATTTCAGGCTGGACATTAGGCAGACCAATAGCTTATATGACTCCACAGAAGTAGTATTCATTGCACTGGAGTCTCATAAAGTGGTGTGTAGATGGAGGTATGAGATCTGGGGCTGTAGATGCAGGTATGAGATTCAGGACTGTAGATGCAGGTATGAGATCTGGGGCTGTAGCTGCAGGTATGAGATCCAGGGCTGTAGATGCAAGTATGAAATCTGGGGCTGTAGGTGCAGGTATGAGATCTGGGGCTGTACATGCAGGTATAAGATCCAGAGCTGTAGGTGCAGGCATGAGATCTGAGGCTGTAGATGCATGTATGAGATCCAAGGCTGTAGATGCATGTATAAGATCTGGGCTGTAGGTGCAGGTATGAGGTCTGGGGCTGTAGATGCAGGTATGAGATCTGGGGCTGTAGGTGCAGGTGTGAGATCTGGGGATGTAGATGCATGTATGAGATCTGGGGCTGTAGATGCAGGTATGAGATCCAAGGCTGTAGATGCAGGTATGAGATCCAGGGCTGTAGGTAGAGGTATGAGATCTAGGGCTGTAGGAGGGGAAGGGGGATGAAATTAGTAAAACATTTATCTACTAGTAGATTAGCTGTGAACTCTGGGTCCAAGTTCACAGTATCATTTACTATTTTCTCTGCACAGTGCTGGGCATGGTTTCAAAGGTTTCTAACAAAAAGAAGCTTTCTGGTTGTCCTTTGCTTAGGTGGCAATTTTTACCTCATATCTGGCTTTGGTTGTTTAGATCAGGATATGCAGTTCACTGTTATATTTAACAAGAGCTTTTATTTGTACTTTGAGAGTTACATTTATTTTTACATACAATGAGGATTTTTTCTTATAGTATGCATCCTGATTATACATAAGATAGAAGAGGTCACTTAAGGTTAATCATTTGTGAACTGAGGGGGTGGAGCTAGGAACTAAACCTTCTATTTAAGGGGTAAAATAAAACATTTCAGAGCTTTACTAGAAAGCCTCACCCAGACTCTGCTGCACTTTGCTGTGAAGGAAAGGTTAGTTTGCTTTTTATTTGTTGTATTTTGTATTACTTTATTGCCTTTTATATTTTAAATACTGTGATTTGTTTTCTTTACCTTGTGTTTTAGTTGTATTCTGCTTTTAACTGCATATTAAAACTTCAAAAGAGACCACAGCTCTGTCTCTTGTGAGTCAGGCAGAAATTAGAAATGATCAATTAAGGAGTCACATACATAAGATAGAAGAGGTCACTTAAGGTTAATCATTTGTGAACAGAGGGGGTGAAGCTAGGAACTAAATCTTCTATTTAAGGGGTAAAATAAAACATTTCAGAGCTTTACGAAAAAAGCTCACCCAGACTCTGCTACACTTTGCTGTGAAGGAAAGGTTAGTTTGCTTTTTATTTGTTGTATTTTGTATTACTTTATTGCCTTTTATATTTTAAATACTGTGATTTGTTTTCTTTACCTTGTGTTTTACTTGTATTCTGCTTTTAACTGCATATTAAAACTTCAGAAGAGACCAAAGCTCTGTCTCTTGTGTGTCAGGTAGAAATTTTGACCCACCCTCCAACCTGGCCATTGTTGTGTTCTTAAATACCACTGTCTTTCTAGTTGCCTGCCTCTTATGTTAATTTGATCATATATCTCATTTCCTCTCTGCTTTCACTGGCTTGTGTGAGTAAGCACAAAATTATCATTTTGTGAAATCTCTTCCCTTCAACTATTTAAATTTGTTGGCCATCTTACTGTATTCTATAGTACCAGAATACAAAAGTGACCACCCCCTTTCAATCTATCTTGCTGTTTTAAAAAAACAAGGCGGACACAATATTGAACACTGATTGGCTGAGAAGGGTTTTAAATGATTTCCTGTATCTGTAATGTATTGTCTGAAGAAGGGTAACAACTCGAAAGCACTTACTGTTCTTGGATTTTATTTACTACTTTTATTTTTGTTCTTGCTGTTTTGTGTCAGTGACGAATAAATACTTCTTCATACTGGTGGCAACTGCTTTTTATGGACTTGTGTTGCTGTTTGCTGTGAGTGGTTGCCTTTGGTGAGGTTTTCCTGTTTGGACTTTATCTTAGCTGTTTTAAAAATAGTGACTCTCCACTAAAACTTAATATTTTTAGACAGGTAAAACTTAAGTTACCTACTTTCACATCTAACTTCTCTAGTGCACACTGCAGTGTTTAGGATAAACCATTTTTTATCTTACTTTTAAGCAGCCCTGTGACTAGCACTTGCTATAACACCTGCTGGAAAGCACTAGGAAGCCTTAAACTGATAAAAGCACTCAACTCTCTTTGTTAATAAGGAGAAATTAATCATAGGCACTAAACAGCCTATAATTGCAAAGTACCCTGCTCAGGTAAGGGAAAACAGCTCCTGTACTTTAAAGAAAAATCACCAAACCAGGCATGTCCAAGGGTCAGCTTCCGGTGATTTCTCTTGTCCACCTGGTGAATCTGGGCATACTGGGGCAATGCAGCAATTGCCTCATGTACACAGACAACCCTCTCCTCCTATCACCTAACACTACAACCTGTGAGAGATGCACTTACATAGCCAAACTGGAAGCAAAGCTCTCTCCACCCAAGATTGTGCTAGACAGTCAAGAGGAGAAGATTAAAACCCACACTACACCTCAAGCAACACATAGCCTTTCTAAACCCACACCACCAACATCCACACATAGCAACACTAAATCCACATATGCGGAAGCCCTTAACTGTATCCTGCCCAAAAAAAAGGACCTCCGAAGGTGAAATGCAAACACCAATCACAATCACAAGCAAAGTGTCACATAGCTCACAACACCAATGTGCCATACAGCAACAGCCCCTAAGGAAAGACAACGTACCTAACACTTTAGTCATAGCTGACTCTAGAGTCAGCCACACTGATGTCCCACTCACCAGGCTGAACAAGGAGAAAATTATAGTCAGCTGCCTGTCGGGTGCCAGGATCCACCCACATAATGCATGCACTCAAGTCACTCCACAACAAGTACAAATATGACTCTGTCATTGCCCATGTTGGAGTGAATGAGTTGAGATGTACCTCTCTGGACTACATGAAAAGAGACATGGAAGAGCTCTCGCATCATGTGGCCCAGGCAGGTATGACCCTAGCCCTGAGTAGCATCCTGCCTTCACCCAGAATGATACCACAATATAAGGACAAAATGATTGACTTCAACAATTGGCTAAGCTTCTGGTGTCATTCAAAGGGGATCTAGTATCTGTCTGCCTGGGATGACATGATCGACAGACCACAATGCTTTGCCAGAGATGATCTACACCTGTTGCCCCTGGGATTCAGGTTACTGGCTAAGGCTCTTGCCACCCCTATAGTGCCTTTTTTAGGCAAAGTTTAAAGGACAAAACCACCACAGTAACAGGTACAAGCATGCAAAATCTGAAGGTAATGCTACTCAATGCTAGAAGTCTAAACCTAAAAATACACTCTCTCAAGACACTCCTAAAAATGGAGAACATCAATATCTGTGCAGTAACTGAGACCTGGCTCAAGGCTCCCGATAGAACCCCTTTAGTACCAGGTTACAGCTCTTACCACACTTTTTGGCCACCAAACCAGGACCGAAACACTAAAGGTGGAGGAGTGTCCATATTCACCAAGGATATTCACACCACCAGGCTAGTTGCCCAACACAATGCGTCTGAAATTCTCTGGGTGCAACTAACACTAGGTAAGACTGCAATCCAAACTGTAGCTTGCTACAGATCCCCCACCATGCCCAAAAATTCTCACTACACCTTTCTAAACATACTGGAAAATATTAAGATAAAACCAAACACCCTAATACTGGGTGATTTCAACTACCCTGTCATTAACTGGGAAAACTACTCATGTACCAACACATTTGCCCAACAGATCTTGGAATTCATAAATTCCAATGCCCTGGATCAGCTAATCCATAGTCCCACCAGGGGCTCAAATATCCTAGACCTGGTCATTACCAACATGGGAAATCAATGCTCAACACCTATGGTCATCCCCTCATTGGTCAGGTCTGACCATAAGATAATCACCCTTAACATCCACATTCCACCCCCACCCCCCAGTAAGGAAACCTCCATAAAAAACTTCTCCAAGGCCAACTTCATGCTACTCAAGTCAGAAGTGACGAACTTCATGACACCCATGCAGATGGGAACTGAAAGTTCGAATGCTGAATCCTACACGAAGGCACTGTATGAGCACATCCACTCATGCATGAATCGTGCCATCCCAAATAGAACCAAGGTGCTCTCCTCCAAAAAAAAGGAAGCCAATCTGGTGGTCACCTGCCATAAACAAACTTAACAACAAAAAGAAGAAACTGTTGCAGAAAAGAGGCATATCCCAGGATGCAAAAAACTCCCTTACTAGCCTCAGTAAGAAGCTGAGATCTCTCATAAAATCCTTCAAAGCTAGTTATGAAAATAAAATTGCCAAAGATTCCAAAGACAACCACAAGGCATTCTATAACTATGTCAAGAATCTAAATGGTAATACTCAGATCTGCTCTGAGCTACAACAGAATGGCATTAAATATACTGATCCCAAGGATATTGCCAATATCCTGGCAGATCGATTCAGTGCCAACTTCACCCCCTCTCACCCCCTAAATGGCCCATCTCAATACCGGAAGATTGCCACATTCCGGTAATAACGGCCACACAGGTAAAAAACGCACTCTCCAAAGCTAAGAATACAGCATCCATGGGACCAAATGACATCCCGGGCTGTGTACTACATGAACTACAAAATGAACTGGCACCTCACCTAAGTGTCATGTTTAATCATAGCCTCATCTCAGGCTTTGTGCACACTGAGTGGCACACAGCTACAGTTATCCCACTCCATAAGGGGGGATCCACCTTGGATCCCGGGAACTACAGCCCCATCAGTCTGATGAGCCTGATCTGCAAGTCCATGGAACCTATAAACAAAGACATTGACAACCTTCAAACACTGGACCCCACCCAGTTTGGGTTCGTGAAGGGCTGAGCTTGTCTCTTGAACCTAATTGACTTCTTCGAATCAGTCTCCAGAGCCGTGGACGAGGGCAAGGCGGTCCACACAGCCTATCTGGACCTCACCAAGGCCTTTGACACTACCCCCTCTCTCTGGAATCATAGATAAATGTACTAAGCTGGGCATTAATCCCTACATCACTTGATGGGTTGGCAACTGGCTTACTGGCAGAACCCACACTGTAAAAGTAGCTGACTCCAAATCCAGCTCCAGACAAATGACAAGTGAAGTACTTCAGGTTTCAGTCCTGGGAGCGCTCTTGTTTGGCATCTACTTCTCTGAAGTACAGGCCAACACTAAGGGACTCTGGCTAACAAAGTTCGCAGGTGACTGCAAACTGGGAGACATTATTGAATCCACAAATGATGTGGATACTCTGCAAAAGGGCCTTACAGAAACAGATGCTTGGTGCCAGAGCCATGGGCTCAAGCTTAATGCCAAGAAATGTATAGTTATCCCCTTTGGGAAAAAACATGCAACCATGAATTACCACATAGGTGGCAGTACACTAAACACTGAAAGTGTGATAAGAGACTTAGGGACACAGGTGGACAGTGGTCTCATCTTTGATAACCACATCGCCACAACAGTCAGGAAATCCTTCTATGTGGCATACCTCATCACTAAGGGCTTTTCATCCAGAAAAAAGGAGGTCATTGTCCCACTGTACTCATCCCTCATTAGACCCATTATAGAATACAATGCCCCGTTTGGTATGTACCTTTCATGATGTCTGCAACAACTGGAAAGCCCACAGAAATACATCACTAAAAGAATCACAGGCCTAAAGAAAATGCCCTACACTTAAAAAACTCCAGCTATACTCTGTCAGATATCATCTACTCAGAGGCGGTCTCTGCTTAACATACAAGGCCATGTCAAACCCAGAGCTGTTGGACATGCTACACTTAAAGAAATCCCAATACCTCAGAGCCACATGCTCCAGGGATCTAAACCTAGTAATCACAATGAACAAAACATGCTGGAGGGATAGGTTCCTGACCCAGAGACTCCCCATACTCTGGAATAGACTGCCCATACATGTCAAGCAGAGCACCTCATTGGCCCTCTTCAAAAGGAACCTTGATGATTGGATGGGAGAAAGGAAATTCACCCCGGGGATCACGTCAGTCGCCCTGCTAGACAGGGGGTCCAGGGAAGTAATTAGTGTGGGAAGAAGTAGCCAGGCAATTGTTAAGCTAGGCTTGTATAGGCCCTAGGGCCGATAGCCTAGTACCAGCCTATGAACCTAAGAACCTATTATTATATTTAGGTTCCACCATAGAGACATATTTTTTAATATGGCGTTGTACTTATTTCAGAGAGAGACAGCTGTACCTATATAGCTATTCACATGTGCCTAGAATTTGGCAGCGAAGGATTCTACATAAACAGTGTGGTCATTGTATTGGAAGGGGAGATTGAATTTAGCCAGGTTATCACTTAAATTTAGTAGATTAGCTTTGCATAATTTCTGAATACAGAGGTATTAGAGGATGCTTCTGGTTTAAATTTTAATGTGAATGTGACTGATTTGTGGTTGGACTTGACTGGGGGATTACAATTGATAGGCAACAGACCTGTCCCATATTGGTGAGGACCAAGTCCAGAATTTTATCTTCACTAGCTGCGATGCAGACTAACTGGTCCAGGGAGTTTGTACTGATGAAGTCCAGAAAATTTCTGAGAATACATGTTAGGGGATGTATACACCTCCCAGTTAATGGGGAGGGTATTTGAAGTCCCTAGGGGAATAGTGTTTGGCTTAATGCACAGGGACGCCATACTAGTTAGGTGGGAGGTATGGGCTGATGGAGACATAGAAGGGGTCCTATAATCAGCCATGATGTGATAAGTAGTCTTCTTAACGGTAAGCTGGACATGAAGGACTTCCAGATTGCTATATTGCCTGACTAGTCTGGAGATGAAGTGTTTTTTTTTTTTTTTCAAATATGGGGACACTGCCTTCATCTAGTGAGGTAGGCCTGAACCTGTGGTAGGCATTGAACACCTGCACTGATGGGGTGCTCTCAGTGGTCTTGAGCCAGGTCACTGTAACAACGTATATATCAATGTTATTCAGGATGAGGAATGTTTGTAGGGAGTTGTATTGTTTGTTGAGGCTCTTAGCATTGAGCAGCAATACCTTTATGTTTTAAAGATTTTGTTTTGTTATGTTGGAAGTTTTGAGGACTGATGTTGCATGAAAAGGCGCAATGTCAGTGGGAAACATTTTAGGCAATATATGAAAGTTTGGGGGGATAAGCACCGGCCATCTCTGGCATAGCAGATAGAACTGTCTATCATCTCCTACCAGGCTGGTATATCTTGGATCCTTTTGAATGACAACACAAGCTAAGCCAATGGTTGAAGTCAGTAATATTTTGTTCATATTGTAGCATCAGAATGGTAAAATGCTACTCAAGGCTGCTAGGTTCATATTTGCCTTGGAAACATATTCCAAGAGCCCCCATAATGTCTGTCTTCATTTAATCCAGGAAAGCACATCTCAAGTCATTTACTGTCACATGTCATATGACTCTGTCATATGTGTACTTACAGTGTGACCCACTCTTGCACAGCCTAGTGAGTAGTGCATCTGTGTGTCCCACTATGGGGTCACCTATAACTAGGATGTTGGTCTGCCTTATGGGGTTTTGGAATGAGACACTGTGAGTCTTTAATGTATGTTTGAAGGTTGGTGCTGCCTCTGCTGTATGTTTGTGAGGTTGATGATGGGTATTTGTTTCTTAGGTTACATTTAAGCAGTCTTTGTGGTTTGGGCAGGTTACTTTTATGAGCCTCAGAATATGTAGGTTTATGTGCTTGGTCTGATCCATGTATGACAGAATTAGCATGGTGTTCTGTTGTACTGACAACTTGCTTGTTATTTGTAGCGACTCCATGTGAGAGTTTTGCCTCCAATAGCATTGAATAACTGCATCCTTCAAACATTTTGTTAGTTTAAGTAGTAGATGGTTGCAAGTAAACATGAGCCAATTGTTTTTATTGTTTCAGGATGCCAATATCAAACAAGATGGGTACACAGACAGCTGGAAAGTGCAAATCCATGGTTCTAGGTAATTACTAATGTGGGCTAAAGTGAGTATAATGCCTATGAGGTTTGGAGTTGATTACAGGAGGTCCTCTGTCTGGTAGTGGAGGCAGTGCTGGTCTCATTACAGCTGCATGCAGCTAGGAATTAATGACCCTTGGCTCCTTCTCTCTCCAGAAGAAAAGAGTAGCAGTGACCCCAAGCCGCTTGTCGAACAGTATTAACTGAGATGCTGCTTTGCACAGTACACTTGCTGTAAGCTTCTCTAGGTAGATGTCTTAGATAGACCCTACAACAGATGGATGCAACAGACAGTCAAGCTGCACAAAGGTGCTGAAAAGCTTCCCACCAAAACTGTAACCAGACCACTCAACGAAGTCCCATGCACTCTGACCAGTCAGAGACCAACAGGAATCAATACCTCTCTTTTTGGAGCTTTTCTCCTTGGGCCTCCCCTGAAAATGGGCTTATACCCAGTCAGACTTTCCCAGGAATCAAATGTCAATAACTAAATAAATCTCTGCTCCCTCTCTCACCAGAAGCAAAGAACCAGCATGAATTTCAAGATGGCTCCACTTTCAAAAACCTCCTTAAATCATACCTTTACACCAACCATTTATGTAACTGCAATGGATGTTCCTGAAACCTCACCCTACTGTAGGTTATTTCCTTATGCGTTTGGTGAATACTGATATTGTCCTCTCCTGATGCTCATTGTATACATTGTAACTTTTGTACACTGATGCTCATTGCATATACTGTAAATTTTGTACACTGATGTGCATTGTATATATTGTAACTTTTGTACACTGATGCTTATTGTGTATATTGTGACTATTGTACACTGATGCTCATTGTATATATTGTAACTTTTGTACACTGGTGCTCATTGTATATATTGTGAATATTGTACACTGATGCTCATTGTATATATTGTGAATATTGTACACTGATGCTCAATGTATATATTGTAAATGTTGTACACTGATGCTCATTGTATATATTGTGAATATTGTACACTGATGTTCATTGTATATATTGTAAATGTACACTGATGGTCATTGTATATATTGTAAATGTTGTACACTGATGCTCATTGTATATATTGTAACTTTTGTACACTGATGCTCATTGTATATATTGTAAATTTTGTACACTGATGCTCATTCTATATATTGTAACTTTTCTACAGTGATGCTCATTGTATATATTGTAACTTTTCTACACTAATACTCATTGTATATATTGTAAATTTTGTACACTGATGCTCATTGTTTATATTGTAAATTTTGTACATATCTTCTTCCTATGAAAATGCTTTGCACAAATATTGTACCTATGCTTACTCCATGCAAGCGCTATTCTCACATATTTGTACTTAAATCTTTGTACTTCTAATTTAAACTTTTTTATACCATGTTTCTGTTATCTTTTACACTTTGTAACCTAAAATTGTTACCATGAATTACCCTTTATTCTTTAACTGTATGGAGCTTTTCTACCCAGGACTCCACTGAAAACGGATACTAGCTGCCCAGTCAGACTATCCTGGTAAACAAATGTTCAATCAATAAATAAATACAGAAGCAATTAATATTTCTGAAAGAAAACAGTTATAACATTTACATATACCTAGTAAAATACACAGATATTTACATTTTTAAATCTAGAGACCATCTATCGTCTGACAGTAACTATGTTCTATGTTTACCTTTTTTGTATTCTTACTGTAATAAAGATTAACGCCAACTTGGCAGGTCGAAACATACACCGAAGGACATGTCATTCTCTTATGCAGATGTGTGCTGGTAGAATTCCCACTTTTGTGCAGTGATTGCTATAAACAAAAAGGACAAAAGGTTACCAGTTTAAGACTGTAGCAGAAAAATGCTACACCAAGTGCTCCCATAATGAAATTAAAATTAAGTTAAATCTGGCTTTTGGTAGTGTTTTACACCAGCTTGTTTGAAATTACTCTCTATCTAATAAGTGAATGTAATGTTCTGCAGATAAACTGAAGAAAAGGCAAAAAGCAATGTCCATTATGGCATCTTGCCATAAGGCAGACACTAGGGATAGTAGTCGTACCACCTCAGAAGTTAACAGAAGAATATTCACTTCAAAGGCCCAGTTCAATTTGATAGCAATAAATTAAAAGTTAATTCAAAGCTGGATGATTTCATGGACCAAACTTTACCCAGAAATGCATAATGAGGCAAAGTGTTACCTGAGCATTCCAACTCTTTATGTATTTATTTACTTAGCCTGGTTGGTAGGCTCATACAAGACTATTTTCCGTCACTACTGGATAGCTAAATTAACTACAGTTACAGTTGAGTGAATACTGATAAAAATAACATTAAGTAGATGCAGACAGTACTGATTTAACCCCAGTTAACAAATTACATAAATAAATAAATATATTATTTTTGTGACTACAAAACAACTACTAATATCCAACAAATGTAACAATCATTTTATAAACTCAATAACCTCCATAATAAATTCTCCCCCCCCCAGAAACAACACTAGCACCCCTACAAACTCTATACCTCTTCCAAACCCTCCTAACGCCTTCTCTCTAAAAGCAGTATCAACTAACTATGTAAAGTCATTACTCTCTAAACTTAAACCTTGCTCCCCGTCTGTTGACAAGCTACCCTCTTACTTCCTGCAGATTGCCTCTGAACCCCTTGCCTATCCTGTATCCATCTTAATCAACCGATCCATTTCTGAATCCTATGTCCCCACTGTGTGGAAAAATGTCTTTACTCTGCCCATTCACAAAGGGGGCAACTCCTCAGGCATATCCAACTTCAGACCGATTGCCATACTCTCTCCACTCTCAAAAATCCTAGAGAAAAGCATTCACAAGCAGGTAATACATTACCTTCACCAGGAAAACCTTCTCACACCCACACAGCATGGTTTCCGTCCCAAGCATAGTACAACTACTGCACTTATATCATTCATCAGCATTGTCTCCCTAGCTCGGAATAACAATAAACTTGTCTCATGCCTATTTCTTGACCTTTCTAAAGCCTTTGACACTGTCTCTCACCCACTCCTTCTAGATAAACTCACTAACTTACATTTCTCTCCCCCTACTATCTCCTGGTTCATCAGCTATCTCTCTACCTGCCAGCAATCAGTTAAATGGCACTGTCTCTGCACTATCCTCCTCTCTCACTGTACAAATGGGAGACCCCAAGGGTCTATACTTGGACCACTACTCTTTAATATTTTCACCAACTTGCTCTACTCCTCTTGTTCCCAGTCATCTCTTGTGCAATATGCTGATGACTCTGCAGTTATAACCATTGCTGACAACCCAACTGACCTCCACTCAACTACCCAGGCATCCTTCCACACCATTGAGACTTGGCTTAGTGATAACAAACTAATACTTAATCCAAAAAAAAAACTAAGCTCCTACTCTTCCTCCCTAAAAACATCACCACACTCAAAATTATATTTACCATCTTATCCTGCAACAACACTATCATCTCAGCTGAATCTAGTACTAAATTGCTAGGTGTTACAATAGATGATCAGCTTAAGTTTGATCTCCACATTACTAACTCAGTAAAAAGAACTCATCAGAAACCTGGACACCTTTTCCGTAGCAAGAAATACTTAACTAACACTGCCCGAATAACTCTCTCCCAGACTTTATTACTCCCAACACTCCTGTACAACTGCCACATATTCACAAACCTAAATTCTACACTTATTTCCAAGCTTGAAACTACCTTAAGATCTCCAGATTTGCAGCTAACCAAACCTACAAGTCACACCACTGCTTAGCACTACAGCAACTAGACTGGCTAGAATTCCCTCAGCTGCTCCAACTATACCAACTACAAATCATCCACTCTATCCTCTATCTACCCTCCTTCTGCCCCAGCCTCTCCACTATCATATCCAAATATTCCCCTGCTAAGATGCTACGCAGCTCAAATCAAGAATTATTAGACATCTACAAACCCAAAACCAAAATAGGCTGCCTTTTCTATAACTATAACCCAGCTATATCCTGGAACCAACTCCGACTGGAAATAAAATTCCTCCAGCATAGCAAATGTTTCAAATTAGCCACAAGGAAATACCTAAAAACAAAGTGGTCTTGCCACTGTAGCCAACCACCCTGAAACCACCATCCTTTCACCTATTTACCACCTCACACTTAATGTATCTCTAACACTATTCCCCTGCCCCTTCTACCTCTTTCCTTCCTCTGTATCCAACCACTCTTAATTCTCACAGTCTCAAAACAACCTACCTGTCTAGTCTGTCTCCTATACTCTACCTCCCCTACATCTCCTACTAGCCATTCTTACTTTCCTATCTTGTTTCCAAACTCCTATACAACTAGATCCTACCCACTTTAAATAAGCATCTGCCTAACTATTAACTCATTTTGCTCTAAGCAGCTTAAATAATACTGTAACTAGTCACATTTTCTTCTGCTAATTGTTTAAAACCTTGTTCGTAACAACTCACGTACTTGTCTGCCAATTGTTAATACTCTGTATAATTGAATTGCCTCAAGAGCTTTTTTTCTCTCCAGGTCTCTGCTTGGAAGATCCTATAGCTGATTGTTACTACTATGTTACTAAAATGTAATAAATTCTTTTCTAGTCCTGAGGAGCTTTTCTTCCCAGGTCTCTGCTGAAAATGAGCCAAAAGCTCAGCCAGACTAACCCAGTTAATAAATGTAAAATAAAAATAAAAATAACTAGAGGGACAAAACTGAGAAATGTTTAATCGGATGCTTTACATATATAATTCAATAAGTTAAATACAATTGGATACATAAATGCAGGAAAGAGCATAATATACACAGTACAGGAAGTTGTACAAATTGATCAACATGAAACTGTGTATGACATGAGAGTGGGCCGGAGCAAATAACATGCAAGGATATGGCCAATATTTACTGCTGTAGGGCTAGCCAACTGGTGGGGTAAACCTTGGTTCTAGATGATTGTCACTGTTAAAGCAATGGGTCTATATGAGATTGTCGAAGTATGAATACTTCGAATCACTAAAGATCGAACTTTAGTGATCGAAGTATTCAAACTTTGAATCCCTACAAAAACTATGTTTTAATTGAATAAAACAAACAAAAGGGTGTAAGCAGGGGGGGCAAGCCCACCTGCACCCCCCCATGTGGGGGGCTGCGCCCACCACAACCCCTGCTATTTAAATATACCAACTCTGAGATCACCCTACAGTGTAGGAAATGGAAATATTCCGTTTCTGCACTGTATTGCACTGAAGTGTGATCTCGGAGTTGGTATATTTAAGTAACGGGGGTGTGGGGGGTGCAGGGGGGCTTGTCCTCCTGCTTACACCCTTTTGTTTTTCTGCTCTTGTTTTAAAAGATTTTTTTAGCAATTCGAAGTATGCATACTTCGATCACTAAAGTTCGATTTTTAGTGATTCAAAGTATGCATACTTTGATAATCTGATATAGACCCAAAGCAACACCCCAATTCCAGGTGTAAAAATGGGAAAACGGGCTGTGGATGAATGTATTTAAAGTTGATTTGTTTATGCACCCTGTCTGGAAATTGTAATATATGTACGTACTCCAGCTTTTCTCCTTCTTCCACAGATGACATGATCTCACAATATTAATCCTCTGTGCTATAATGTTACACCGCCACATGTAAGTGGGCAGATAAGAGGTTGGTTACATCTCTCCGCTGTGGTTTAGAGCAGATTATTGGAACTGATATCAGACATTGCTTTTGCTGATTTATAAATTACATATTTCTCATTAATTTAGAAAAAACTATGTGTAATAACTTGAAATTAAACTACACAAGACATTTTGAGAATTCCTGAAAACAATCTAAGCATACTGATGATACTGCTATCATATCCTCCTCAAACAGTTTCCAAGATCTCCTAAAAATAACAGAAAATCAACCATAGAAACTTGGCTGAATGAAGCTCAGTTACTACTAAATCCCATAAACTCTAAACTACTACTATTTTCATCCAAATCACATGACTTTAAAATCTATTCCCAAAATAAAACTGAAATTGAAATAGTGAAGACAGCGAAACGATTAAGCATCACCATCAGTGATAAACTAACCCACAAACAAGACATTCTCGATACTATAAAACAACACATTTCTAAACTAGGTAAACTCTACAGACATAAACTCTATATGGACAAACCCACATATATAAGCTAGCTAATACCCACCTACTTCCTTTTCCACTCTATGGGTCCCCATTTTCACTAACCTCTATTCATCTCTTAACAACAAACTGCAATCCTGCTACTATAAGATAGCTAAATTTGCCTCTGGCCTACTGAACCGCATGCACCACTGCGTGGCCATCAAGGCACTCAAATGGTTTGAATTTCATCAATACTTACAATAGAACCAGCTGACCCTTAACCATAAACTCATTTACAACTGAGAAAATTGCCTCTCACTTCACTGCATTCTACAGTCCTACATACCCACCAGGAATATCCAGTCTACTAATAGACAGCTTCTAAATGTGTACAAACCCAACAAAAGAGCTGGACAAAGCCTGTATTCCCACTCAATAGAACAACTATGGAATGTTTTACCCCCCCCCCATTACACAACTTGACTCAACTAAAACCTTCAAACTTACACTGAAAAAACACTTACTAAATGGTCAGTTGTGTTCTTGTACCCAAAACTACAGACCTCCATAGACAGGGATGTAGATCTTGCACATCCTTCCTTTTGCTCATGTTTTGTAAATCCTCTCTCTTAACTTACAGTCTTTTTCTTTTTAAATTCTCTGCACCTCATTTTGATTTCTGCACTACACTAGGACTGACTAACATTACATTTGTCACTAATTTCACAAATCCTGCTGATGTCCCCTTCCTTGTGTTACTTTTCACTAAACTGTGCTCCATAAAAAGAGCGCCACTCTATACTATAAATATTACAAATAAACAAACCAGGATATAATAGCTCATACGCTATATATCACTAAACATTGAAGAAACTGTAACTGTGTATTGTCTGAACTTTGTGCACCTATTCATGATGAAACTGTATTGTCTGCTGTTGTTACCATTGTAAAATGTTGATGTGTAAGTTCATTGTAAAATTCATTGCAAAATTGTGATGTTAAAACGTATTTTGTATTGGAGCTTCTTTCCCCGGGCCTCCACTGAAAATGGGTTCCTGACCCAGTGGACTTTCCCAGTCAACATGTCAATAAATAAATAAATAGCACAATGTAACATAACTAGTCAATGAATGAATGAATGAATAAATTAAAATTACATGTGTAGCTCTAGGATGATGCACATATTTTTATTTAATTTTGGTATTAAACATTTGGATAATAGATATTCATGCATATGAGGAATGTCTACAAGTCCTTGAAGTCAAACACCACCTCAAGGCCCTATCCCTATATTCTATCTCCTACAGGCTGTTCAGGGGAGATCTATACCTGGCATACAAGGCATTGTTGGACCCCACCCTGATGGATCCCTTGCATATCTGCAAACAAATAGCACCAGAATTACCTGTTTAAAAATTTAAACCTTGCCTGGGATACAAATAGAACCTGCTGGAGAGACAGGTATGCATCCCACAAAATAATCCTTCCCTGGAACAGGCTTCCCGTCCATGTGAAGCAGAGTTCTCCCTAACCCAATTCAAGTGTAACTTGGGCAACTGGATGGGGAACAGGAAATTCATCCCTGGTTTGGCACTTGTGTCTCTAATGGATACATGCAACCTGTAAATGGTTTGTCTCCCAGGCCCTAATTTGTAAATGTTTAATCTCCCAAGCCCCTGCCTACACTTATCCAGGGTATCAGAATTTGTCAGAGATTTGGGATGCATGGCTAGGCTTAAAAAGGATCTTGTAGTCATTAATATAGTACACATATATTAACCTATGACCCTCTACAATGTTTTACATGCAGACCATCTCTTTTGTTTTGTGTGTGTGTGTGTGTGTGTGTGTGTGTGTGTGTGTGTGTGTGTGTGTGTGTGTGTGTGTGTGTGTGTGTGTGCGCGTGTGTGCGCGTGTGTGTGCGTGTGTGTGTGTGTGTGTGTGTGTGTGTGTGCGTGTGTGTGCGTGCAAATCAAATCTCCAAGAATGTGTGTGTCAGCTGCTTGGACCAGGAACATGAAGCATTGGTTTCACAGAGAGGTGTTGAAAGACTTGACTTGGACACTCAGGTGAGGACTCAGCTCTACAGCTGTGCCAGTGGGGAGTCTTACTGGGGACTTGGAGGGAGACAGAGAGAAAAACCCAGACCCTGGACTGAGTGTGTTCCCTGTGTGCTCTTAAAGGAGACTGTGCTTGATGTATTGAGCTCCATCTGAACAGACTGGGTGTTTCCATTTTTGTTCCAAGTGAATGTCCCTCTCAAGTGTCATGGTGAGGATTCAGGCTCCTTAATTACTGGCCCAGACATGCCTTTCCTTTATTATCTTTTTACTCTGTTGACATAATTAAGTTTTTCTATATGACTGGGCCTGAAGTTTTCCATTTAGGAAATTCTCTTTGTTATCTCAGTTTCTCTGACTGTTATTCCTCCATCTCATGTCCTCTACATTAGAGCTCCTTGCTGTTTCTTTTAATCCTTCGAACAATTTAGCATCTTTATTATGTTCAACAGGGTCTTCTTAAATACTTATCAAAAATGTAATGCAGGATCCCAGCTCCACAAACTACTTATACTTCAGACATTTATTTATTTATTTATTGATTATTGTATTTATTTGAAGTTTGATGACTGGGAACATCTGATTGAGCATAAGTCCTTTTTCAACGGAGGCCAGGGGATCAAAGCTCCAAAAGAAAAAACATTGAAATGTACAAATAATTGAACTAATGGAGGTTAAACAAGATTTAACTAACAATCCTTAGACTAAATGACACAGAAAGTAGATTTTACATACTAACAGTATAATCATAAATAAACCTGAAAAGATAGGATGTATAGATAGCAAAAGAAGAACATAAGAACTAGGAAAACAGAAATAAGGTAGAAAGAAGTTGAATATAAGAAAGGTAGAGAACAGGTGCAATAATGAAGAAGTTAGAAATTAAAAAAGGGGACAAGCAAAAGTGAAGTAAAAAGTACGAAAATGGATACAAAGTAATAGAGTATAAGGTAACACAGGAAGTTATTATAGACTACAGGAAGTATACTTAAGTGATAATAGAGGAGAGATATGAGTTATGTTGTGTATATACAGGGACAAGTAAAGTAATAGAGTATAAGGTAACACAGGAAGTTATTATAGATTACAGGAAGTATACTTAAGTGATAATAGAGGAGAGATATGAGTTATGTTGTGTATATACAGGGACAAGTAAAGTAATAGAGTATAAGGTAACACAGGAAGTTATTATAGACTACAGGAAGTGATAAGTGATAATAGAGGAGAGATATGAGTCATGTTGTGTATTTACAGGGACAAGTAAAGTAATATAGTATAAGGTAACAGAGGAAGTTATTATAGACTACAGGAAGTATACTTAAGTGATAATAGAGGAGAGATATGAGTTATGTTGTGTATATACAGGGACAAGTAAAGTAATAGAGTATAAGGTAACACAGGAAGTTATTATAGACTACAGGAAGTATACTTAAGTGATAATAGAGGAGAGATGTGAGTTATGTTGTGTATTTACAGGGACAAATCCAGGATTTTAGCCAGTAATGTTTAAGAGCTTTTCTGAATTCATGAGCATTAAAATCATCCCAATACAACCTGAGACACTACTCACAAGCCACACCAACTCTCATTAACCCTAGAAGCAAACTCCACAGCCACTGCACATGCTCTGTCACACCAACTACATATATATATATATATATATATATATATATATATATATATATATATATATATAAATATATATATATATATATATATAAAAAATATATATATGTATATATACATATATGTGTGTGTGTGTGTGTGTGTAAAAATGTTAAAATGGTTTGTTTTATTTTCTGTTAATGTATGTTTACTTATGTCTTTAATAAAGGTGTTAAATATGATAACCCTATCCCAATACACTTGTGGACCCCCCCCCACACATACACACACACACACAGGAAGTCACTCATTCATTTTTTTCCTGGATATCATCATGGTGCCTGGGAGTGTCTGAAAACATTGATCTAGATCTGGGGTGTCCAACCTTTTCAGTTGCAAGGGCCGCATTGAGTCAACAGAAATGGTCTGGGGGCAAACGGCAAGTGAGGAGCAAAAAAAAAAAAAAAAAGGTCTCACATTAACTGAAGAGCAAAAAAAAAAAAAAAAAAAGCAAGACCCCAGATATGTGGACTAATGTGGCTGTATTGTAGGTGAATTTGAACAATAAATAAATTAATAAATGCATAATATTTGCCTCATTATAATTATTTAAAAAACAGTTAAATCTAACATCTTAGTTTATTTGTAAAAAAAATTTAACAAGTACAAACCTTTGAATTAATCCATTAACAGTACATCCAGTACTAAAAGCATTAATTAAGTACAATAGTTTCTTAGAATTAACAAAATGCATAAAATACATAAAAGTATTTTCGTTTAAAAACTGACATTTTAGCTAGTTTAAACTAAGAACCCAAGTTCATCCAAACTATCATAAATAGTAGTAGTGATAAAATTATTATCAACCAGTACTAATAAATAAAAAGCTAGTACTAGGTTATACTCTGTTAATGTAGTACTACAATTATTAAAAAATGTTTGAACTACACATGAACTTGCAAGTCTCATGTGTTACTCGGGACCCAAGTGTGAAGCAACTAATTAAACCTAATAAAATTATGAAACTATTTGACACTGAAAATCTCTTAACGGTTGAATATCCCTCAGACTTCTACCCTACTGCCAACAGTTGCCCACTAGCAAAATTACTTGGAAAAAGAATCACTTGCGAACGACTGTCAAACACTGCTTCCATTCCAATTACAGTACCATGTCTGGTCTGATAACTGGTACAATACTTCTTGACCTCGATACAGGCTTTGAAACAGTCAGTTGTAGGCAATTACTAAATAGGTATACAATACTCAGCTTCTCTCCAGAGGTTTACAGTAGTTTCATAACTACCCATCCAATCAATCCTACACCACATGTGAAGCTTATGATTCCTCAGTAAATGGAAACATTTCTTGCAGAGTCCCACAAGTGTCCATTCTTGGAGCCATTGTATTCTCATTTATTAATAATGACTTCCTGACACTTGAAAACCACATCTACATACATTACGCAGTCACTAGGTATGGGAATTCAACTCATGAAATAATTAGAAAGCTACAGTTTGATTTTGCAGTACTTTGGAACTAGTAGTTAGGCTAGCTTGCTGTAAATACCAACACAACTACAGTCAAGCTGCACAAAAAAATTAAACATGCCCTTATCCCTGTCATCACTGATCCCTCAACATTTTGCCTACAACCACCTCCAATTCTTAGGAATAATGTTATATTCTTCTTGCTCTCACTCTAGTCTACAGGAAGGATTGAGGTGTAGTAGAGAGAGGATTAGGCAGAAGGATAGAAAAACAGAAAGAAGTATATGCTTGCAATGGGATGTCACATGCAGAGTTGGATTATGGTCAAATGGGCCCTAGACAGTGTATGGTATCAGGCCCCCACATACACAGCAGACACCTCCAGCCACCCCAGTGCCGCATTACTTGGCCTTGTCTCCCCAGTTACCATACTATTTTTTCTTTAGTTCTCCAATGACTACAGATATTTTGACTTACAGTAATTTAAAACTTTTATTTCAAATTTTAACGCACAAAAAAAGATAACCATTTGTTAACGAAACAATAGTCTCATAATGAAAACAAACAGAATGAACAACAGTAAACTTTTCTGTTCTTCAAACTCACATTCATTGAAACTCCATTGAAACTCACATTCAAAGAAAATGCATCTCGCCAGTGGTGGATAAAGTATACCTTTGAGCTGTTTTCAAATCATAGGGCCCTTGCCTACATTTGTAGGACCATGCATGTGTTCTTTGGTTCACCTTCCTGATTGTATTAAATCATATTCCTTGTATAATACAGCACTACTTGTTATATAGTGTTTTAAATTTGCAATTTTAAACATTTTCCAGTAGCAATGAAACAAAACATCCATTTCAGAACATTTCAACCATAAAAGGCTACTCAAACTTCTGTCATTACAATCCACTAATATAAGTCAATATGAACCATCTGTGTAGAAGTAAAATGTATCTGATTACTTCTACATTAAAGAGATTTGTAACACGAAAAGTTTGCTGCTGGCAAACATCTTTGTAATAGACTGAGCATGGATGGCAAATCAAAAACAGGTTTATAGTTGGTCTCTCACACAAAGGAAGACACACTCAGGAGTGCAGCATCCCAGTCCCCACTTAAAATGCACTACTACAGTATCAGCAATTAATCTCATGCTGTGGGAGTAGAACCTGTACCAAAAGAAAGAAGACCATTTATTGTGCTACAAACATTACTTTCAAATTCTGTAGTAGCACAAACACTAACAGACATATTTAAAACAAAACAGTTGCACATTGAACAACAGTGTGAGCAAAAATAAACTTCCCTTCACTTGAAGCATGCAATTATTTGAAAATACACTGAAAGTTACAATTCTTTTGTTCCATAGCCATTAATGGACTAATTCCTAGGATTGAACACTAACTGCCCCTTATTGTTGCAAACTCCGCTACTAATACCACATTATAATAATGCTTCATCAACTGAGCTAACAACAAAAACACCAATGTACTACAATAAAGAATGGACAACGGCTTACACTAGTTTCAGTATGAAATGAGTCACTGCCACCCTTACAGTCTCTAATACTGGATGTTGTCCACCTTTAAAGACAAGACCCTAATACAGATTGTCAAGTATACCCTCGGAAATACAGAGAGCACTCAGCCAGATCCCTTTCAAACTGGCCACTAATACAAAAATAACTCCAAAAATGCACCTTCCAGACTTAACCCATTCTAAACTAAGGGAGCAGACACAGTGTCAAAATACTTAACTTACCTTTTGCTATGTTGTAGTGTAGTCGGTGTGCACACAACGAAATAATAAATCCACTCTTCACGATCGCGCTTCAGCTTTTCTTTTACCAGTAATATAAAAAACGCCCAAACGGTGTTTTCGCGCATGCGCATACCAGCGGAAAGACGCTGGTATGAAAAAAACGTAAAAAAAAGAAAGTTGGCGCATGCGCAGAACAGCAAAAGTATGCGGACGTGTAAACACACGGAAAAAAAGGTAAATTAAACTTAAATTTAAATTTAAGGGTCGCGGGCCGCATGGAAGAGCTCTGAGGGCCGCATGCGGCCTGCGGGCCGCGGGTTGGACACTCCTGATCTAGATATAACACTTGTGGTA
The DNA here is from genome assembly GCF_019279795.1 of Protopterus annectens. Lineage (NCBI taxonomy): Eukaryota > Metazoa > Chordata > Ceratodontiformes > Protopteridae > Protopterus > Protopterus annectens. The sequence continues at coordinate 933,522,206 of NC_056733.1, read as the reverse complement.
TCATGCCACTTCAATACCTGGACTCTCCAGCTTACAAAACTTGCATCTCGGTAAATTTCTGTGCATTAGTTACATATTTTTTTGTTTGATTCCAAATCCCCAAGTACTTCATCAACATCCCCTCTCACATCTGAGGATATTCTCCAATTAATTCCTTCTTATTATTTATTTTATTTTATTTTATTTTACATTTGTTGACCGGGCTAGTCTGGCTGGATACATGTCCATTTTCAGCAGAGGCCCAAGGAGAAAAGCTCCACTATATACTAAGTACATTACATAAAAAATTGACTACTCTAAGATATAGATAAATCAGAATATTACAAAAACAAAAAGAATGAAAGATAATTTAAAAGAGAAACAAGTTTACAATAAGCAGTTCATTAAGTATCCACAATTGTACAAAAATGTACATAGTTAAATGTCAACAGTAAAAGGAACAGAACTGAATAGGGTAGAGATGAAAAGAGTGGAGGAGAAACCGAGTAAGAGAAGATGGTTAGTCAGGTGTATTGCAGGAACAAAGCCAATGATTTTGGAAGTACTGTTTAATTTTCTGTTTGAAAAGTGGCAGGGATGTAGTCAGAGTTATGTCACTAGGTAAGAGATTCCAACTTCTACCTATTGTGTTAGTGAATAGAGAATCACCTGCTGTGTTGTTTGCCTTTATAGATTTTGTCATGAGTTTACAAGAGGAGCGAAGTGAGTTGAGATTGTTGTAAGGGATTAGAAGTTGAGAGAGTATAGGGGTGTTGTCAGGTAGGTGTAATATGTTGTGGGCAATAGTGAGTTGAGGAATTATAAGGTAGTTTTGAAATTCAAGCCAGCCTAGTTGTTTTAGGTTTATACAATGGTGGGTCCTAAAAGGGTTACTAGTGGCGAAGCGAGCTATGTTGTTATAGCAAGTTGCAAGTTTGTTAAGATTAATTTTCTTAAGGTTTGTATAAATAGGGGAAGCATATAGGAGAGTTGATAAAAGATGAGATTGTGCAATTTTGGTTCTAGTTGCTGGGGTTAGAAAAGGTTTGATACGATATAGGGATCCTATTTTTCTGTTAACTAACTTGATGTTGCTGTTAATGTGCTGATCGAAGGAGAGATTATTGTCAATGGTTATTCCTAAAAGTTTTGTAGTAGGATCAGGTGAGATGATAAGAGATTAATTACATTAATTACTCTTGCTCTAGTTTGCTCTTCATTTATTACCTAAAACTTCTCCAAATTCCTTTAATAATGACGTATGTTTTCCCCGATCTTTATAAGATTTAGTTTGAGTAAGTATTGCATCAATAACTGATAAAGCCACCTTCATCTTTCTTTCACCCCAGTTGTAACTCTCACTTCTGAACATTTCATTTCTATGGTCAAAGGTTCTGAATATGCCACAAATAACAGTGAGGACTGACAGATATGCACCCCTGCAATGCTCCTCTGAAAGTTTAACAGGGTCTGATAATTTCCCTTACAATTTTACCAGCAACTCTGATTTTTCATATATTCCCATGATTAAGTCTACAAAGGTCTTAGTGGAAGTTCTTCACCTCAAGTATCATAAATAAATATAAACGCTCTACTCTGTCACATGCTTTTTCCACAGCCAATGAAATTACTGCTACTTGATCTGCATCCTGTATTATCATTAATGCCCTGATTATATTATTAAATGTCTTCATCTTGTATAAACACACGTTGATATACATTTGTGAGTTTAGGCATTATTGTTGTCAATATTTTCACTAGAACATTTGCAAACACTTTATAATCATGGTTCAAATTTGTAATTGTCTGGAATAAAGTAGTTAGCTTGGGGTGTCTGCCTTCTTTTGCAAACACCTAAATCACCCTCTACTTCAAAGAATCAGGGACAGTTTCAAGGGTAGCCCGTGCTATTGGACTGCAGGACTGCAGCCTCCCCCAGCTGTAAAAGAAGAAAGAAAAGAAAAAAACAAACGAAGAAAGAAAAGAAAATTAAAAAAAAAACGCAAGTCCCAGACCTTCGCCCATGCACGCTTGTGGCATTTCCAATATCTGGATTGCTGCTGAACCAGTCTGGAGCATGCGGAGAATCCAGACTGTCTCATCAGCAGTCCAGAATAGGAAGACAGCATTCAAGAGCAGAGATCCCAGAAGTCTATGCAGTTACAACTGCATAGACTGGAAAGGGATTGGACTGCAACGTCTGCAGGCTGGGACATCTTGCAAGAAGGGGAAGGACTTCTTGTGGGGCTTTTTAGTGCAGGACTAGCAATGGAAGGACCTACTGCAGAACTGCAATGAACAGAGCTAGTAATGGACCGGACCCAGGTAGTGTGTGTGTGTGTGTGTGTGTGTGTGTGTGTGTGTGTGTGTGTGTGTGTGTGTGTGTGTGTGTGTAAAAAATGCCCCAGTTAAATATACCTGATGGCTAGAGCAGACTCAAAACCTGTACCTTGAGAAGCGTGTAGCAAGAGCTTGGATTCCCTACCCACCACTACTTGTAAAATCTTTGCCTCATAGTTTAGTTCTTGTGAAATTTGTGGTTTTCTGGATTTAGAATTCACTAAACAATGACAGGCATGTAAATTTTAGATCTGCTTCAGAAAGTACATGGTAACACAAAACCTTTTATTCTAGCAATTTGATGTTCATAAGATCAATATTTGAAATGTGTTCCTATTTTTGGGGCTGTATTCCTTCATTATTGGCTTTCCTTTGTCCAATTTCTTTTGTGTGCTAAGAAATTGAGAGCTATGGTGAGAACTGAATTCACTGAATATGTTTGGGAGCTGTATTCCCCCATTATTGGCTTTATCTAGGTGTTTTGTGAAAAGAGGTTGGGAGCTATGGTGAGAAATGAATTCACTGAATGATAGACATTTAAGTTTCAGTCTACCTGTCTTTCAAGAAACAGTTGATTTGACATAGTGGTATATTGTTCTGACTGTAGTGATTGTAGTGACTTGGCAGTGAAATGCATGGTGGTAACATACCATTTTATTCTAGCAACTCTGTCAACTGACTCAGTCATTGTCCATGCTGGTGTGAATGACCTGAGACGTACCTCCCTGGACTACATGAAAAGAGACATAGAGGAGCTCTCTGAGCATGTAGCCCAGGCCGGTATGACCCTGACCTTGAGTAGCATCTTACCCTCACCAAGAATGATGCCATAATATGAAGACAGGATGATCAATTTCAACAATTGGCTTAAGTATTGGTGTCATTCAAAGGGGATCCAAAGCCTGTCAGCCTGGGATGACATGCTCGACAAGCCACGATGCTTCTCTAGGGACAGCTTGCACCTGTCACCCCTGGGCTTTCGGATATTGGCAAAGGCTCTTGCCACCCCCATAGTGCCTTTTTTAGGCAAGGCTCAAAAGACAAACCCACCTCCATAGGTATCACAAGGGATAAGAAACTAAGAGTAATGCTACTCAACACCAGAAGTCTAAACCTCAAGATGCACACACTCGAAACTCTCCTTAGCATGGAGAACATCGATATCTGTGCAGTAACAGAAACCTGGTTCAAGAGAGCACCCCAGCACTACCAGGTTATACCTCATACCATGCTTTTCGGCCCCAAAACTTGGACCGAACCACAAAAGGAGGGGGAGTATCAATATTCGTCAAAGATACCCACACCTCCAGGTTGGTGGCACAGCACGAAGCATCAGAGACTATCCATTGCAACTAACAGTGGGTAAAACTGCCTTCCAGTTTACAGCCTGCTACAGACCACCCTCCCAAACCCAGGAACCCCACTCAGCCTTCCTAAGAACACTGAAAAATATGAAGGTCTCTCCAAACACCATTATATTGGGCGACTTCAACTACCCAAACATAGACTGGGAGCATTACTCTAGCTCCAACACCCTAGCCCAAAGGTTCCTAGAATTTATAAACTCAAAGGCTATGGAACAACTTGTTACCACTCCCACAAGAGGGGGAAAACATACTGGACCTGATCATCACCAACATGGAGGCTCTATGCTCCAGACCAGAAGTGTATCCCTCACTGGTAAGATCAGACCATAAACTAATCTCACTGGATATTCACATCCCGACCCCACCCTCTGTTCAGAAAATCACAGTGAAAAACTTCTCTAAAGCAAATTTCACACTCCTCAAAACCGAGGTGGAATCCTTCAAAGCCCCCGGGCCTGTGGAAAATACGGCCCAGACTGCAGAATCCTTTATAAACGCATTCTATGAACACCTTCAGGAATGCATGGATCATGCAATCCCAAATAAAACCAAGACCCAATCCTCCAAAGGCAGTCTGGTGGACCCCAGCCATAAACAAACTATACAATAGAAGGAAGAAGATACTACATGATAGAGCAAAATCCCAAAAAGGGAAAGCATCTCTGATCAGTATTAGCAAAAAACTACGGGCACTCATAAAATCGTCTAAGGCCAGCTTCAAGAGAAAAATTGCACAGGACACTAAGGATAATCACAAAGCTTTCTTTAGTTATGTTAGGAACCTGGGTGGGAATTCCCAGATATGCTCAGAATTAGTCCAAAATGACAAAAAGTACACCAAACCCACAGACATTGCCAACATCCTAGCTGACAGGTTCAGCGCAAACTTCTCCCCCCCTCCCCACCAAAAGGGCAAATATCTATCCCAGCAGAGTGCTGCCCCCCTGACATTTCAGATGCTCAGGTAAGAGCTGCCCTCTCCAAATCAAAAAACACAGCATCAATGGGACTAGACGGTGTCCCGGGCTGCGTCCTACATGAACTCCAAGAAGAGCTAAACCCAAACATAAAACTACTGTTCAATCTCAGCCTTACTACAGGATATGTACCCAAAGATTGGCGTACAGCAACAGTGGTCCATCTCCACAAAGGTGGTGCCTCAACGGATCCTGGAAACTATCGCCCCATAAGCCTAACTAGCTTGGTCTGCAAAGCTATGGAAAGGATCATCATGGACCTCATAAATAAAGTTATTGGGGACCTACAGACACTGGATCCTACCCAGTTCGGCTTTGTTAAGGGCAGATCCTGCCTCTTAAATCTGGTCGATTTCTTTGAAACAGTCACCAAGGCCATTGACGAGGGGAAGGTGGTCCACACAGCCTACCTGGACCTTGCAAAAGCCTTCGATACAATACCCCACTCGGGCATTATAGATAAGCTCACCAGCTTAAATATAAACCCCTATGTCACTAGATGGGTTGCAAACTGGCTCAAGGACAGAACCCACATGGTTGGAATTGCTGGAGCCATGTCAGACTCCAAACCAGTTACAAGTGGCGTTCCACAAGGCTTAGTTCTGGGACCTCTCTTGTTCGGTATATATTTCTCGGAGGTACAGGCCAACACGGAAGGACTGTGACTGACCAAGTTCGCAGAGGACTGCAAACTAGGCGCCATAATCAACTCTCCAGCCGACACAAGCATCCTACAAATGGGCCTCATAGAAACAGACAACTGGTGCCAGAGCCATGGCCTCAAGCTAAACGCCAAACAGTGTATAGTCATCCCCTTTGGCAAAAACAAAGTGCCCACAAATTACCACATAGGTGGTAATCCATTAAGTAAGGAAGAAGTAATTAGGGACCTGAGGACCTAAGTTGATAGCAATCTCTCATTTGAAAACCACATGGCCAAAGTGGTTAGAAAAACATTTTATTAGCCCACCTAATCATGAAGGGATTCACATCTAGATCAGGGGAGGTCATCATACCTCTTTATTCATCCCTCATCAGGCCCATAATTGAGTACAATGCCCCTTTTGGGATGTACCTTAACAGACACCTGCAGCAACTGGAAAGACTCCAAAAGTACCTCACCAAGAGGATCAAAGGGCTCAAACAGATGCCATATGCTGCCCGGTTAAAGAAACTCCAGCTCTACTCAGTGGCATACCGCCTGCTCAGAGGCGATCTGTGCCTGATGTATAAAGCCATGTCCAACCCGGAATTAATGGACATGCTGCACCTCAGAAAATCCAAATCCCATTGAGCTACGTGCTCGAGAGACTTAAACCTCAGCACTGAAATGAATAGGACATGCTGGAGGGACAGATTCATAACCCAGAGGCTCCCTTCACTCTGAAATAAAATCCCAGTCCAGGTTAGGCAGAGTCCCTCATTGACTCTCTTCAAGAGGAATCTTGATGAGTGGATGGAAGATCATAGGTTTACCCCAGGTACCACTTCTGTGTCACTGTTAGACAGAGGCACAGTATACTAACCTCAAAAAAGGGCATAGCAAAATTCATTTAAAATGAGTGGCGAAAGCCAAACACACTCTGGCTAGGCTTATAAATGGCCTGGGGCAGATAGCCTAGTATGAACCTATGAACCTATGAACTGTCCAAGATTATACAAGCAATGTTTAAAATGCGTCCCTAGTTTTGGGGCTTTTGTCCTCTCCCCCCTCAAGTAAATGTTGTTTTTTCCAGATTTCTTGTGCTTCAAAGTTGAGAGATACAGCTGAGTATCGAGTGGATTTTACAAGGAGCTGAGAGCTTGAAGAGAAGTTTAGTGCTGCGTATGCTGAGTCTGCTTGCATTGTTAATAGCACAACAGCTAGTGTACTTGCATTTGATGCAAAAGGCTGTGGGTTCTACTCCCACAGCATATGGCTACATTGCTGATACTGTACTGTGTTGTACTTTTAAAGGGAGTTGATGCTGCAGTCCTGAGAATGTCCTCTTTTGCAGAGATACCCAGTAATGATGAACTTGTTATCAGTTTGCTATCCATTCCCTATTGCAATATTACTAGCTTATTTTTTTAATGTAACATGGGCAATTTATTCCTCAAGGGCAACAGGCACTTTATTTGTAGATGAAACAATGAAATATAAAGTTGTTTGCTAGCAGCAGCGTCTTCCTAAGTTACATATCTCTTTAATGTGGAATTATTTAGATGACTTTTACTTCTGCAGAGATTGTGCATATTTACTGATACTGGTGGATTGTACAAGTTTGAGTAGACTTTTATGGTGGAAATGCTCTGAACTGTGCAGTTTTGTTATTGGTGCATGCATTTTGTTTCATTGTTTACTGGAAAAATGTTCAAAACAATAAATTTAAAATGCCGTCTAGCAACTGTACTGTATTATACAAGGAATATAATTTAATACAATCAGGAAGGTGCATCAAAGAACACATGTATGTTTCCTGTGCAATGGGTCTATGATTTGAAAACAGCCCAAAGTTAATCTTTGTCTGCCATTGGCCAGATGTATTTTCTTTGAATGTGGGTTTCAATGCTGTTTCAATGAATGTGAGTTTCAAGGGCAGAGAAGTTTTAATGCTAAGACTATTTTCATTGTGAGACTGCATTGATTTGTTTAGCAGATGTCTATTAGTGTTTGTGCTGTAAAATGTAAAATAAAACTTTTAAATGAAATCCAAATCATCGTAGAAGTAAAGCAGTATGCGCATTACAGTGTTTATAGTAAATGGAGTGAAATAACCAGGTAATGGGACATTGGAATGGCTGCAGGGGGGAGGCCCCATTCAACCATGATGTTGTGAGGGTGGAAGGGTGGCAAACTCAAAGACAGCCCTGGTTGAACTATACCTGTCAACTGTCCAGATTTTCACAGAATGAATAGATTTTTACTTCTTATTTTTGGTTTGTTCCTCATAAAATGTGTGGTTTTCTGGCAAATCATTTAGGAATGAAGTCACTAAATAATGATAGACATTGAGTCTCAGACTTCAAACCTGTCAGAAAAATGCATGCTAAAGCAAGACCTGTTATTCTATCAACTAAGTTTATACAAGAACAATTTTTAGTACTGTCTGTATGTCTCCCCAATATGTTTGGCCTTGTCCAGATTTCCTCCATTAAGAGGTTGAGAGGTAAGCGCAAATAAATTGTTTTATAGAATTAGGTATATCCAAACCTCTCAACTGTCCCCGACTTTGGCTCAAAATGTTGCTCTCCCCCTTATAATCCCTCCATAAAATGGCAGTTTTGGAAGAAAATGTGGAAGGTTTACAATTAATAAATAATTGTAATGCTCTGAGTTTTAGACTACTTTTATTTTAGAAATGCATGTGATTCTCCTATTTTTGTCAGATGCTCAACTTAACAGTACTAATATAAAAAAAAGTGTCCCATTCTTTGACAGGTTCCCAGCTGTATTGTGTGGTTATTTTATATTTTTGCATCACATTTTGATCTGTTTTTCATAAAATTGTGGTTTTCTGGCAAATTAGTGGCAAATCATTAAAGACTGAAGTTAGAAAATAATGACAGACATTGGAGTTTCAGATTTCATATCCTTCAGAAAATAAGACCTACGGGGGCGTGGCCAAGGATGAACACAGGATAGCAGCAGATTTCTTCAGCTCCACCAATTTCATCACACTGACAGGAATTAATTACTTAAAAAAATAATTTCTGAAGTAATTTTCTTTCTAAATATGTTTGTTTTATATAGTTCTTGAACTATATCTAAAAAAGAAAGGAAATTTTAACAATATTCCTGTCAGAAATCACTTTGGAAATTTTCCTGTCAGTTTATCAGTCTGAAATGAGTTCCAGTAAGACAAATTCTCAAGACTCCAGCATCAAGAAAGAACTTCAGTCTCTGATAACTATAATCCAGCAACTTACTGCTCAGATGGATAAAATGGATACTAAAATAGATACCTTCATAGAAAAAACCACAAAACAAATAGACTTGTTACATATAGACCTGCAACAACAGAAGATCCAGATGACAGGCATAGAAGAAGCTGTGAATGACATGGAAAATAGAATCCAAGAAGAGGAAATCAACATTGAGTTTCTGCTGAAACAAAATACACATTTACAAACAAAGCTTGATGACCTGGAAAATAGATCTAGGCGCAATAACATTAGGATTTTTGGGCTGCCATAAAACATTGAAGGTAACAATATTATTTCTTTTTTAACAACATGGCTCCCTAAAACTTTAGACTTACCAGAAGCATTCTCTTTTGGTATCGAAAGAGCACATAGATCTATAGCTAATACTAACTCTAACAAAAACTATCCTAGATCAGTTATAGTTAGATTTCTATCATCTTTTGATAAAGAGATGGTTCTTAAATCTGCTTGGGCTAAAGCTCCTGTTAAGATTAATGAGACAACTGTGCGTTTTGACAATGACTATTCTTCCATGGTAATAGCTAAAAGAAAAGTTTTTCTGCCACTAATAAGGGAGCTTAAAAAAGCACAGTTTAAAACATACCTTCTGTTTCCTGCCAAGCTTAAAATCTTCCTTCCTGATGGTCCTAAAATTTTTGATGATTTAGACTCTGCTTTACTGTTTATCAAAAAAAATAAGATTTTGGATAAAATAGAGGAAATGGAATGGGCTATTCCTTCATTAAAGAGACTGGCAACTGAAGCTTCGTGGAAGACTTCAGAGAAGAAGAAGAGACTAAAAAACAAATGATTTGTTCTATGTTTTTTTTTTCTTTCTCTCATCATTTTATTTAATTATTAATCTTTTTAAATATAGTTCCTGCATTTCCAGAAAGCCACAAATATTCTGAAAAAGATTTAGTCAAAGTTATTCTCTGTGTGCAAAGAAATGTTTTGTTTCATAACCAGTCAAAATATCTGAAGAACTAATAACAAGCTATGATCCAATTTGTTTCTCTTTCTGAAAAAGAGAAGTAAGGTCAGTAATTTGATACATTTTTTTCTTTCTCTTTTTTTTCTTCTCCTTTTCTTCTTTTCTTTGTTTAAACAATGCCATTCTATTTAGATTATGTAGTGGGTAAAGGGTGGGGGAGGGCAGGGAGAAAAGAGTAATGAAAATATGATTAATAGAATAATAACATATTTATTCCTTGTAAAAAGTTTATATGTTCTTCAAATGCTATTCCTAATTATACTTTCTTGATTATACTGCTTATGCTTGTTTGTAAATAATCTGTCATGCTTTAACTAATAATAATTAGAACTAAATAATAGTAAATAATATGTTTTATTTTTAAGTCTATTAATATAAACAGTAAGTAATATTCAATTGTATATACTTCTTATAGCTTTCTCTTACATTTTTTTATTTCTGCTTTACACTCTTTTAGTTTCTACTCTCTTTTTCTTTTCTTTATTAATATATAGAAATGCTTTTGATCATATAGACACAGTAAATAATAAGATTTGCATAAAAATTGAGTTGGGACAAAAATATTGAGTTTTATTACTTATTAATAACTTTGGGCTTAATTTCACTTACATAGAGGCTGTAATAACCTGTAAAATACATTGTGAAGGTTTTGTCATGTTTAGATGCATTTACACTGCTAAGTGAATGTTTGTCACTAGTTTTTAATAAGTTTCCCACCAAAATGTTAAGGGAGACAATCTGGGATGTGGGCTGTCTCATGCACAGTGTCCATGAGCTACTTCAAAAGCTTCAACTCTCAGAATTCTCACAGAGAAGCTGAAAGCAGTCAGTATAACCTTTGACCTAGATATCACACTGACACATCACAGATTCAGGAAGAACACTCTACCAGGAAATAGAACTGATGCAAATGTGACTATGTGAAGGAAAATGAACTCTTTAACATCTAAATGTGAGTTATTTTATATAATTACTTAAACATCTATGTTATAATTCATAAAATATGTCAGTTATAATGAGTTTAAATGATGCAGTTTCTTGTAGTAAGTAAATGTCTTATTTTAGAAGGCATAGAAAATGAAACATTTATTCAAGTGTTTTTGAAAATCTACTTAACAGCAGCATAATAATCTGTGTTAAAAACTTATGTTCCAAACATATACATTACTATAACTCATTTAATTCATCTGATTGACAAGCATAAATAATTTTATAACTCTATTCTGGAAGAAATTGTCATGTGATATATTTTAAAGCAGTAGTATAGCATGGCGGTAAAATCTGGTTACTAAAATGTGTTTGCTGTGCATTATTTTGTATGAAGCAGACAGATTTATTGTAGGGACAGCAAGTAGGATAGTACTCAGCAAGGACACAACTCAGTGAGATCATATATATATATATATATATATATATATATGTGTGTGTGTGTGTGTGTGTGTGTGTGTGTGTGTGTGTGTGTGTGTGTGTGTGTGTATGTGTGTGTGTGTGTATATATATATATATATATGTATATATATATATATATATATATATATGTGTGTGTGTGTGTGTGTGTGTGTGTGTGTGTGTGTGTGTGTGTGTGTGTGTGTGTATATATATATATATATATATATATATATATGTGTGTGTGTGTGTGTGTGTGTGTGTGTGTGTGTGTGTGTGTGTATATATATATATATATATGTGTGTGTGTGTGTGTGTGTGTGTGTGTGTGTGTGTGTGTGTGTGTATATATATATATATATATATATATGTGTGTGTGTGTGTGTGTGTGTGTGTGTGTGTGTGTGTGTGTGTGTGTGTGTGTGTGTGTGTGTATATATATATATATATATATATATATATATATATATATATATATATATGTGTGTGTGTGTATATATATATATATATATATATATATATATATATATATATATATGTATATATGTGTGTGTGTGATGGCTTCTTTTTTTTTTTTTTTTTTTTTACAATAATGCAAGTGTTTCTGAGAATCTGCATAACTATGTAGTATGATTTATAACAATTTCTATAAATACAATATTTTATTCTATTGACAATAATGAGTATGAGTAAAATGCTCATATACAAGCAATTCAAGTTTTTTTTTGGAAGCTGTTGACTGCATTTACATGACAGAAAATAGATGCATCTTAATATATGTAATGTCTGAATCATATTAGCCAAAGTTTTTGATTTAAATGAATGTTAGAACTTATTTTTCTCTCCTCTTGATTTCTAACATCAAGATTATTTGAATGCTATTTGAATACACGTGTTTTATATTACATAAATGTATATAGTAGTATGAACAGTCTTTAAAAAAAAAAAAGTTTATTTTAGTTTATATGATGCTGTTTTACCAAATGTGTAGTCTTGTCTTGCTAGATAATTGAATTGAAAACTGTTAACCTCAGTTAAATATAACTAGTATTAAATTGATAAGGTGGTAGCTGAGGTACTGCTGCTTAGGGTAGGGGGTTAACTTGAGTGGTAAATACTACTCTAAGTTGGAGTTTATAACTCCAGGCTGGATGCAAGGTTTAATCCTTACATTATTTTCACTTGTTCATTGTTATATGTATATAGTTTTGACATCCACAATATATTTTGTACACTCATTGTCACTACAAACAAAATTGAATCCTATACAAAATCCCATAAGAGATTCAATAAATACAGCTATATTTAAAGGTACACCTAAAGGAGGAGATGTAACATTACTTATCTTGTTATTTGTTATTTTGATCATAAGATTCTTAAGTTTTAAAAATGTCAAATGACATCTTTAAAAGGAATTTCTTTAAACATTAATGGATTGAATAATCCATGTAAAAGGGCAAGCCTAATAAGATACATTAATTTACATAAGGCCAACTTAGTCTTCCTGCAAGAAACCCATCTCTTGAAAAAAAGATATTGATAAACTAGCCACAAACAAATATACAGTATTGGTTAGTTCAGAGCACACTCAGAAAAAAAGAGGAGTGGCTATTTTATGGAATAAAAGTATGTCCATTCCTAAAACCATTAAGTCTTATCAGGATGACAAAGGAATGCTTTGTATGGTTACAATACAAATTAACGGGAAGACTTACACTTTAATTAATGTATATTGGATACCTGGAATTGGTATTAATACAGTGAAACATCATCTTGATAAGATCATATAATTCTCTATAGGAGATATTATTTTAGCTGGTGACTTTAATTGTATACTACATGAAAGTGATACTACCACTATAGGAAAAAGAAGAATTACATCTAATGCAAAACATTTAAATGATTTTGCTAATTCTTATCATTTGAATGATATTAATAATCAGATAGATTCAAAATCATTACCATACACCTTTTTTCTAACAGATACAAAACTTATTCAAAAATAGATAGGGTCTTTATTTCTAACCAGATGGTAACAGATTTAATTAATTCCAAAATCATTTCATGTCCTATATCTGATCATAATTCAATTGTTTTTGAATTCATGATAAAAATACTCATAATGTTCAGATCAAAAGGATACCAGCATACTTAATTCAACTAAAAGACTATAAAGAATATATACTTTCAGAAGTAAAACATTTTTAGACATAAATAATACTCCTGAAGTCTCCATTGTCTATGTTTGGGATGCCTTAAAATCATATCTATATGGACAAAGTATCAGATGGTATAATAATAAAAGGAAATCTTGGGATAAGGAATTGTTAGATATTCAAAGTAAATTAGACTCTTATAAACATAATAATAAAGAAAATATTATGGACAAGAAAGTTATTGAAGAAATAAACAAACTAAATGAGAAATACAAAGAAATTTTAACTCATAAAGTTAAAATAACTTTAGAGAATACAAGTTTTGTCTTATTCAATAAGCCCCAAATATTTACATAGACTTAAAAATAAAACAAAAAGGTTGAATAAACAAAACCATATCAAAGAAATCTTTTCTCTAAGGAAAAAGAAGAATGTTTCTAGTATACCAGAAATACTAGATGAATTTAGAAATCACTTTCACAAAATTAACCATAATAACATTAACATGGAACCTAAAGATAAAATAAAGGAGTTTATAACCACAAACATGAATAAAAAGCTTAATAAACAACAGATTAAACTATTGGACAAAAGTATTTCATATACAGAGGTTATTACACAAATAAATAAGCTTAAATCAAACAAAGCACCGGGTAACGATGGTATTATACCAGAGATATATAAAATCCTCTCTAAAAGTACATATTCATGAATACATAAGGTTTTTATTTTGGCCCAAACTGAGTTAATAACCCCCCATCTTGGCAATATACATTTATTTCACCAATTTTAAAACCTAATAAAGATCCAACTAGATGTACTTCATATCGACCCATCTCATTACTTAATGTTGATTATAAAATGTTTATGAGTATTTTTGCTGATAGACTGAAGACAATCATCCCCGGCATTATAGATATAGATCAGACAGGCTTCATTGTAAATAGAAATACTTTTGATAATATAAGAAGAACTTTAACATTAATTGATTTTGCAAATAGGAAAAAGAAAGATTTAACACTTATTAGTCTTGATATAAGTTCAGCATTTGATTCAGTAAGTTGGGACTATCTGTTTACCTTACTAAAGTGCACAAACTTCTCAGATGCATTTGTAAATCTAATTGAGCATTTATACAAAGGAACTTTGGCTTATATTAAGGTAGGAACATATGTTTCACAAAAAATACCCATTTTTAAAGGTACAAAACAATGATGTCCACTTTCTCCACTATTATTCACTTTAGTAATGGAGCCTTGGGCTAATTTGATCAGAAACAGTACTGACATAGAGGGTTTTGAAATAGATGAAAATATAACATCCAAAATTCAACTTTTTGCAGATGATGTTCTAATTACATCAGCAGGATCTAATTCTTCTATGCAAGTCTCTATTTGATAAAATGATGAATTTTAAAAGTATTTCTGGTTTAATATTCAATGAAGAAAAAACTAAAATACTACCTATATATACACGAAAAAATATTCTCATTAGTGATTTTACTAAATATGTACCCAATTCAGGTCAGATAACTTATTTAGGTATAATACTATCTAAAGATATTAAATCTATTATATATAATAATTATAATACCTGTTTTCTTAATATACAAAACCTTTTTAATACCTGGAATAATATGCTTTTTACTATGGAGGAGAGACTTACAATTATTAAAATGATAATATTCCCCAAGATTTTATACTTAATACAATCAATAATACTTCTACCTACAAAAATAATTATCAAGAAACTGAATACACTAATGTTAAATTTCCTATGGGCACCTAATAGACCTAGGATTGCATTAAAGAAACATACTAATAGCTGGTCTCAAGGGGTGTTTCTTTTCCAGACTTTAATTTATATACTATCTCTTCTATTGTAAAAGTTATTACTTTATTAATAGATCAGTCATATGTTGCAAAATGGAAAGATTATTGGGAGCTAATTAGTATGCACTTCATGAAAATCTCCTTAACACATAAAAATATGATAGTAAATAACTCCATGTTATGGTTACTAAAGGAATTTTGTACTTCACCTATTACACCTAAACATATGGTTTGTTACCCATTAAACATTATTATTAGCTATCGTAACTTTATATTCATGCACCCTAAGTATAGGGAATGGAATTTTATTATATTCCCTATAATGTATACTCAGGGTATGCTTTTGTCATCTACTTCTGAAGGAACTCATTTAGCTATAGATAATGATCTAAAGTACTGGTATCAGTTGATATCTGATAATAAAGTTAAAAATCTAGATTTCTTAAAACAAGAATTTGATCTAAGAGAAACTTGCTGGTTAGAGGTTCAGACCTTTAGACAACATCTCATTAATAAAATAGATCTAATGATTATAACAGTTAAAGAATCTATTCCAACACTGATTGATTACTTGATATTAAATTTACAACATAAAGTTTCTGATAAAGGTAAACTTTCATACATACATAAAATTATCAGACAAGAAACTTTTTACAGTGTAGATACATACTGGAATTATTTCACTTCTATTAATGGGGACCCACCAAATCAACAAGATAAACAATATATATTGGAATCTGCCTATAGAACTACGTCTTCCATTGTCTGGAGACTTTATACATGGAAATTTTTACATAGATCTTTTTATACACCTTTGATGATGAATAAAATAAATAATAAAGATAATCTATGTAAGAGATGTAATGTAGAAATTAATGCTGACTGGGCTCATATGTTTTATGACTGTATAAAATTGAAAGAATACTGGAAGTCAATTAATGAATTTTTGCAGGCTCTTTTACAGATAATTTCATTATTTCTAAATCTCTTATATTATTCAACACACCTGTACCTCAAAGTGTTAAAAGGTTAAGCTTCCCTTGTTATGGTCTATTCTAGCAGTGGCTAGGAAAATAATAACCAGAAATTGGATCTCAGATACACCTCCTTCGTTCAATGAATTTAAAAATGTTATGAATATAGTGTGCCATATGGAAATAAACACAATTAGGTCAAGAACAGCTAGAAAAACATCTTATTATATTGTATGGGATAATTTACAAAATTTGTTAAAAAAAATCCTAATTTCAATAGCATGGTATTTTAGTTTAATTAATTGATCTGATTGTAGTGGATGCCTTTGTAAATACTTTAGTTGTTTTGTTGAATGTTATAATCATATCTATTTTTAATTACTTGTATAAAATTGTTATGATATTTCTCTTGTATGTTAAAACAATAAACCTGTTTTGAAAAAAAAAATAAGACCTACTATTCTATTATCTTTCTAAGTTTATAAGACCAATATTTAAATTTTGTCCTTATTTTGGGGCCTTGGTCCCACTTCTATTTATAGTTTTGCCCAGATTTCTTGCTCTGAGGTTGAGAGGTATGACAAATGTGTCAGGGCCATCACCATCAGCCAGAGACATTTCAAATTGTGACATACTTGTTGCACCCCACTCCCCCAAGTAGTGACTCGGGATGTGTCCAAGCAAGGCAAGGAACAGTTATGCAGTGTAAGTGTGCAGAGTATCCCCCCATCCAAGTTAGACACACGTACTATAGTGGCTTTTCATCTGTCTTTGAATTTGCAGAATGTTCTGCTTGTCTGTAATATTTTTATATTATTGATTTATGCTTCTTATTATTCAGAAAATGCATGTTGTTGCAGTGCCTGTTGCTTGTGTTTAAGTAGCAATGCTTTAATGACCATCAGGTGAGCTTGTCTGAGACTGTAAGATGCAAGTAAGTTTAATTAAACATACTGTTAAAGAATTACCAACATTGAAAGCCTTTCTGTTGTTGCCATGCAGAGAATACTTACATAACTAGATAACATATAAGCCTTAGGTATTGAAATGCATATGACAGTATTAGGAATAAAGGACAGGATTACAATATTTTCAGAAGCTCATTACATTTGTTGGAGACTTGCAGTCATCTTTGCAGGCTTTACCCGTAAATTAAACAGAATGCAAATTTATCATGTGTGGTCCATAACCTGTGCAGTAATACTTTAAGCAATTTATCTTGAGCTTGTTTCTTGTTTGCTGTTCATTTTTTAATTTGATCATGTTTTCCCAATGAAACAAGTAGATAGTTGTCAGGCAGCAGGTCTTTTTTGGATAAGAAACATTTTTACAAGTGGGGGGGTATCATTGCTACTTTCAGCATGTTACTTGGTACTTTTATAAAGCTGAATGTAAATTATAATTACAACTGCAGTGCAAGGAGAAGTGGTTTGAGTTGAGTGCTGCTTGTTTTTCTTATACTTGATTTTGACTGGCATTCCAGTAATTTATTTAAAAAGTAATTTATTTTTTCATGCCTCACAACCTTTTTGTTTCCATCTAGATATTAGGTAAGCTGTCATGTAGCCAATGCATTGAAATATGTTTTTCTTCTACACTTCATTTTGTCTTGATTGGACTCTCACAATGACGGTTTGGCACTCAGGACAGAGTATTTAATTAAAGTCCCAGTTTTTGTGTTTTGGGGCCTAGCCCCGCCCCCTTCCAGTTGGTCACACCCCTTCCTGATGGTCCCACCCATTCAACTGTCTCCTACAGCCCACTGAAAAATGAACAGAAAACTATTAAATAAAGGCGAAAAGGAAACTATAAGAGCCGGCAAGTCCATGAAAAACAACCAATTTATTGTGAGCGCTTTCGGCAAGGTTCTTACCTCGCCTTCTTCAGACAAACACAAGCAAACCAATTAAGCAACCTTTTAAAAGCGGGATAAATATATTAATTAATTGTCCTAAACTTAATTAGTTATTTAAAGGTATACAAAACCATCACAAATGAAACATCAAACTTACTAAAACATATATTATTACTAAAAGGATAGTAATACTAGAAACCTAAAATGTTAAAGTATAAAAATGTTCTCACGAAGCATCAGTAAAATGAATCCACATAAAAAACCTGCATTTTACAAGCAAAAAATAGCATGCAAACAATAGAATGCTATTTAAAAATAGTGAACTATATAACTGCCCTAACATTACAAAACATTCAACCTAAACATATTCATTGGACAACGGTCATTAAAAACGATACTATTTTTAAATAGCATTCTATTGTTTACATGCTATTTTTTTGCTTGTAAAATGCAGGTTTTTTATGCAGATTCACTTTACTGATGCTTCATGAGAACATTTCTATACTTTAACATTTTAGGTTTCTAGTATTACTATCCTTTTAGTAATAACGTATGTTTTTAGTAAGTTTGATGTTTAATTTGTGATGGTTTTGTTTATCTTTAAATAACTAATTAAGTTTAGGACAATTAATTAATATATTTATCCCGCTTTTAAAAGGTTGCTTAATTGGTTTGCATGTGTTTGTCTGAAGAAGGCGAGGTAAGAACCTTGCCGAAAGCGCTCGCAATAAATTGGTTGTTTTTCGTGGACTTGCCGGCTCTTATAGTTTCCTTTTTGCCTTCATTTAATTGTCTCCTACAGCCCCCCTTTGATTTGAAGTCACCAGCCACCACTGGACAGTTTAGGTTTATAAAATCCAATTAAATATCTTTGTCCAGGAGTTTCCTCTTTCACTACCTTTTCTGTTACCTTTGTCATACATTTTTCCCCTTCTCAGTATAAGTGGTTGGTATAATCCTCTCAGTTTTCTCATCTGTTCAATCCCCAGGTCCATCTAGCTTTGTTCAGTAATCTTGAAACACTTTAATACTTCCTCGGGGATACGCAGCAGTTCAGCTTTCCCTTCCTTACTACTCTCAAACACCATTCTCTCCAGTTTCCATTGCTGCAATCAGGTGGCTATGTTTTAGTTGAAGCTGGAATATTCACATTATAAAACTCCTGCATGGCCATCCTTTGCACTAAACTCTTTCACCCTCTAGTTTTATATCTCTCCCTTTATCATCTGTTCATTTCTCCCAGCATCCACATGTCCTACCTTAAGCAGTAACTTTCTAAATCTCTGCATTTCCTCTACCTTCCCCTAGAATGTTTTTTTATTTATTTTCTCAGACATTCTTGCATTGGTGTCATGCTTCTCAGGCCTACATTTACATTTCCCCATTCCTTAAACAAAACCTCATTCATATCCTGTACCAACTGTATCAGGGCTCTGTTTCTCCTGTCTTGAAAATCATCCTTATTATGCAGATACCCTAGGAACCTCCAGTGTCTCCTGTTTGATCTCTTAACTGCAATTTTAATTTTTTTCAGGCACTAATGCACCTTATCTGCGTTTTCCTTCACCTGTGCTGTCCTTTCTGGCTTTCCCCATTTTATTTATCCTTTTCTTTGAGTTATTCCTGTTTTTGCTCTCCATCCGACTATGGCAACACCCCTCTATTTGAAATCCTCCATCAGTGTGGCTTCCAATGGTAATTCATTGAGATGCTGAAGACTATCTGTAGGGAACTTAGATCCCGAATAAACGTGTATGAGGGCAGGTTTAATCTTTCTAAGGCTTGATATAGAATGCATCCTCTCCCATCTTTTATTCACAAACTTTCTGAAACCTTTGGCACAAGTAGTGAGAAGATCTGATTTGGGGAGTTTGGCTGTTGGCGAGAGCAGCAGATACTCTTTTTTTATGTCAAGGATATGCTTATTTAAGTGTGGAATGTGTAGTGGGACATGTGGACCTTCACTGATATGATGCAAGATTTTGACAGCTTTACATATTTCAAAATAAGGGAAGATAAAACACAACTTGTACACATTAATTGCATTCCATCATGGAGTCTGGACTCTCCAATAAGAAAATGCCCAGCCTTGAGACCTTCCTGACTCTTGAACCCATATACATCTAGGTAAGTACCAAAACCTGGTTTCAGTGTAATGAGAACACTCCCTCTTGGGTTTAGTACCTGTTATTCATTCATTCCCACCATTTGGGAATGGCCATGGGCCATATCACTCATCCACAATGCCATTATATCGTGGCAAACTCTGCATGGCATAGCCATAAATTTGCAGATATCTTAGTACGAAAAAAAAAGTCCAGTTATTATATTACTGTCAGGTATAGAATCTCTTTTGTACCTGCCACTGACCACTGACCAAAACAATCACCGCAATGAACTTGA
>NC_056733.1:933482037-933497037 GCF_019279795.1 Protopterus annectens | reverse complement strand
GTGTCTGTGAAGCAGAGGAGGGCTGTAGTGGTACTATGGGCAGGTTTGAAACCATGCTGAGTAGGTGACAGGATGTTGCTGTCTAGGAGATATTTTAGCACCTGGGTATGGATGCATTTTTCTAGGATTTTGGCCAGGGGGGAGAGTAAAGCAATAGGTTTGTAGTTATTAAGTTCAGTGGATGTCCCGCCTTTATGTATGGGTGTAACATAGGATATTTTCCAGAGTTTAGGCACATAGTTTTCAACAACTGATCTGTTTATGAGAGTGGAGATTGGGATAGCAATAGCATCTGCTGGGAGTTTCAAGAAATAGCTGGTGACTAGGTCGGCTGCTGTTGATGAGGTTTTTAGTTTGGAGAGCATGATTTTGACTGAAGTGGTGGAAACTCTTTTGATGGTAAAGCTTGTATGAGTGTTATTTGTGTTGGGGGGTAGCGAGGTAAGAACTGTCCTGTGATACTAAGGATAGAACTGAGTTCACAAAGTGGGAGTTGAATTGTGTTTCGATGGGAACTTTAGCTGATTTACATTTTTCCAAAATCTTTGGGGGTTGTGTTGGTATTTAGTTTGTAATGTCATGTAGTAGGATTTTTTGTCCAGTCTAATGCATTTTTGCATGGTTGCGCAGTTCTTGGTACTTAGTTAGGCTTTGTGTTTCTTTTTAATTTCTAACGTCTACATTATTGCACCTGTTCTCTATCTTTCTTATACTCAACTTCTTTCTAACTTCTTTCTGTTTTCCTAGTTCTTATATTCTTCTTTTGCTATCTATATATCATAGCTTTTCAGGTTTATTTATGATTATACTGTTAGTATGTAAAATTTACTTTCTGTGGCATTTAGACTAACGATTGTTAGTTAAATCGTGTTTAGCCTCCATTAGTTCAATTATTCAATGTTTTTTGTTTTGGAGCTTTTCTTCCCTGGCCACCATTGAAAAAGGGCTTATGCTGAATCGGACGTTTCCAGTCATCAAACTTCAAATAAATCATCACCTTCTTTCGGCTGTTCCCGTTAGGGGTCGCCACAGTGGATCACCTGTTTCCATTTCTTCCTGTCCTCTGTATCTTGCTCTGTCACACCAACCACCTGCATGTCCTCTCTTACCACATCCATAAACCTTATCTTAGGCCTTCCTCTTTTCCTGTTACCTGGTAGCTTCATCCTTAACATCTTTTTCCCAATATACTCAGCATCCCTCCTCAGCACATGTCCAAACCAACATAATCTTGCCTCTCTGGCTTTGTCTCCAAACCTTCCAACCTGGGCTGACCCTCTAATATACTTATTCCTAATCCTGTCCAACCTCGTCACACCCAGTGCAAATCTTACATCTTTAACTCTGCCACATCCAGCTCAAACTCCTGCCTTTGTGTCAGTGCTACTGTCTCCAACCCATATAACATAGCTGGTCTCACTACCCTCTTGTAGACCTTCCCTTTCACTCTTACAGGTACTCATCTGTCACAAATCACTCCTGACACTCTTCTCCACCCACTCCATCCTGCCTGTACTCTCTTCTTCACCTCTCTTCCACACTCACCGTTACTCTGAACTATTGACCCCAGGTATTTAAACTCATCCACCTTCGCCACCTCTATTCCTTGCATCCTCACCATTCCTCTATCCTCCCTCTCATTCACACACATATATTCTGTCTTAGTCCTGCTGACCTTCATTCCTCTTCTCTCTAGAGCATATCTCCATCTCTCCAGGGTCTCTTCCACCTGTTCCCTACTCTCATACAGATCATAATGTCATCTGCAAACACCATAGTCCACGGGGACTCTTGTCTGATCTCATCTGTCAACCTGTCCATCACCATTGCAAATAAGAAAGGGCTTAGAGCTGATCCTTGATTTAATCCCACCTCCACCTTAAATGCATCCATCACTCCCACCGCAGAACTCACCACAGACTTCTTATATACTTTTTAAATAGCATAGTTCATCAGATGAGGAGTTCAAAGCACAACTACAAATTGTTAAAACTTTTTTCAGATTATATCCCCAGCCACTGGGGTTGCACAAGCCAGTGCATTTCTTCATGCCAGTCCCAAGCCAGGATAAATGGGGAGAGTTACATCAGGAAGGGCATCTAGTGTAAAACCTCTGCCAAATGACATATGCGGACAACAATACAGACTTCCACTCTTCCTACAGGACATTTAGTCTCTGGCTGCAGTCAGAACTTTAAGATGCAGTCTTTATGGCCTAAACCAGGTAATTTAATTTCTAACTATTTTTCAAAGTTATCTGGGCTGAGATTAACCCTTTCTCTTCCAGTATCCTTTGTTAAAACATATATATTTAATCAGTTACAATACAGTCAGGACCCACTATTGGTGCATTTTTAACACAAGCAGCTTTACAAATACATTTTTAACACAAACAACTGTACAAATCAGATTGATATACAAATGACATATAATTATTTTAAAATTCCAGCTAGCTTTGCTGCCATATGTTACATATCTACTGCCCTACTTATCCTGACATAGCTGGCAATACCTCACATTGTCACAAAAGCCATAATATAGAGCTGTAAAAAGGGGAAGAATCTAAGTATGGCATGGCTAGATTACAAAAAAAAGCATTTGACAGCATCTCACATTCATGGATAAAGGCGTGCTTACAGATGTATAAGGTCCACCCTACACTGATCAATTACATTACAGCGACCATGAGCCAGACAATGACAAACTACTTTGGAGTTAAGCCTTGACAAAGAAGAAATTATTATCCTTGGTATAAAAATTAAAAAGGGGATATTCTAGTGTGATTCTTTGTCACCACTGTTGTTTTGTCTTGACTTTAAGCCGTTAAGCTGTTTATTTAACAGATTAGGTTATGGTTATAGTTTGGCTCCCAGAAACCAATCTTGACTTTAAATAGCATAGTTCATCAAATGAGTTCAAAGCACAACTATAAATTGTTAAAACATTTTCAGATTATATAAGAATGACATTTGGTATTGCTAAATGTGCAAAAGCAACATTTAAAAAAGCAAAACTGCAGCACCAAGAAAATATGAACTTGGATAGGCATATAACTTGACCAAGACAGAGTGTAGAAATATTTGGGAATAAATGAAAGGTCGGCAATAAAATATGAACAACTAAGAATAAAGCTCAGCAAGGAATACTTCAGACGACTAAAACTAATATTGAAAACTGCTTTGACTTCTAGGAATAGAGCCCATCCTTTAAAATCTGTTTGATCTTCCTGTTCTGACTTTCAGCTTTCAGATTATTGATTGGGCCCAAAAAGTATTGAATCAATTGGACATGAAAACAAGAAATCTGCTTGGGACCTCATGAGAAGGACAATGGAAGTCTTTGCTTTCCCTGATATAATTGTAAGGTTGATTAAAAGAGTATATGAGAGATCAGTGGCACGAATTAAAGTGGATGGGGTCCTCTCCGATAATTTCGACTTGAGTAGAGGAAGCAGGCAGGGTTGTCCGATTTCCTCGTTGTTGTTTACATTATATTTAGAACCATTGTCAAAGAAAATAAGGAACTCAGAAATTCAAGGATGCAATTGGTATGATAATCAGGAAAAGCTGCCTTTATTTCCAGATGATATTATTTTATACATAACAAAACCAGAAAGGGACATTACAGTATTCTGGAACATTTTAAGACAGTTTCAAATGTTCTTGGGATACAAAATTAATGAAGCTAAAACAAAGGCAATAGCGGTAAATTATGTACCTACACATGAATTGGTGCAACAATATCCATACTTATGGGGACATGATAAAATGAAGTATTTAGGAGTATGGATTAGAAATAACTCTGTGATGGCAACTAAGGATATGTGGGAAGAGACTAAACAGAAGATAATACAAAAATTGAGAAACTGGAAGTTTTGTTATATGGATACTAAAATACAAGACATTAAAATGTTTTAGTCCCTTTAGTCTTATACACAGGTCAGGCATACTTTTATCAACCGGAGAAGTTGTGGATAGCAATTAAAAAAGAGTTGAAGGATTTTATCTGGGAGGGGAAGACAGCAAGGGTAACGTAGGATAAGATGATTCTACCAAAAGAACAAGGTGGACTAGGATTACCGAATTTGAGGGGGGTATTTTAGAGGAACACAGTTAAAGCTCTTATACATAGCACAAGCAGAAAACTATAATTCAAAGTGGAAAGGAGTGATGCTGACACAGGGAGGAAGCTCAAAAAATAAGGAGAGATTGGGATTTTGGATGCAGACTCTTAAGGAAAACAACCAAAATCATACAGAGTATTATATTCATAAAATAGCAGGGAGTATTCTAAAAACCAAACCAACACGAGGATGGAGAAAAGAGATTTTGCTGATAGGGGATGACTGTGGTCAGGGATACAGATAACAGGCAAGAGGAGGCTGGAATTTATTGGAGAAAAATGGGAAAGGACCCAAAGTATTGGGAGCAAATAAGTAGAAAGAGAAAGAGAACAGAATGGGAAGAGGCCAAGAATTTATTTGGACTGCAGGTTAGAGATTGCCTTCCCTATCAAGGATTGATATCAGAGTATAGGCAAAGAGAAATAAATAGGGGGATCCTAAATGAAAGACCAGCACTGGTAGAGTTTTTAATGGAATCTAGAACAGAAGCTGCCATTAAAAAAGGAATAATTAGTAAAGCATATAAAACATTGCATGATAATTATAACAATCAATCAGAGGAGCTTAGAAAGGATTGGAAGAGAAATTGGATAAGCAATTCACAAAGAGGCAATGGGGGGATATAAAACAAAGTCTAGAAGATTTAGGATCTTTGCCTGGAAGTGTTTACGTAGATATTTTTATACCCCAAGTAGACTCTAAAGAATTTTTCCTGAGGTGGCTAGCAAATGTTGGAGGTGTGATGGGCGCGAAAGATGTAACCCTAGTTTGGCACCTATGTCTCTAATGGACACAGATTACCTGTAAATGGTTAATCTCCCAGGCCCAATCTTACACTTATCAAGGGTATCAGAACTTGTCAGAGATTTGGAATGCATGGTTAGGCTTAAAAAGGCCCTTGTGGTCATTAGCCTAGTAAACACCTATGAACCTGTGAAGCTGGGAACATATTTTCTGGGAGTGTAGTGAGCTGGCAGACTTTAGGGATTCCCTGCAGAACGCTCTGTTGGAGATACTGGGTGATTGGATTGGACTGACTGGGGAGATGATTTTTTTGAGCTATGCTACAGAATCAGAATTGCCTAGACATAGTAAAGCCTTGCTGAGTCTAATTATGGTGGCTTCCAAAAAGCAATTACTAGAAAATGGAAATCAATGTCTAGACCAACTTTACTAGATGTAGTGAATATAGTAACAGAGATAAAACAACTGGAATTGGGATCTTTAGAAAAGGGAAGAGGCCAACTACATAGGAAAAAAAGGTAATTGTGGGAATAATATATGCAGAGCAGGAACAAGGTTTAAGGGGCAGGATTTGAATGAGCTATATAATGCTTAACTGATTAATACTGCATAGTTTATAAGTGATGTATAATGTTTGCAACTACAGTTGTTTCAATGGTGTCTGTGCTGTAAACTGTTTTCAACTAAAGTGGTATCATTTTGTATGATTTTCATTTATATAAATGTAAGATTGCCTTTGACATATGTGAATATTTAACAAAGATGTTTGGAGAAAAAAAAACAAGAAAACTGCTTCAAGCTTTTCAAATGACATATAAGTATCAGTGTATACCAAGATTATACATTTGCTATGAAGTTGGCATGGGGGTCCTCAAAATTGACTACATGTATAGATCTGCATTATGGGACTGTATACATATCTGCTGCCTTCATCAAATCCAATCACAGTAAAAGTTTTAAAACATGAAGTGAAGAAGTCTAAGATGACACCTTTGCTTAGTTTAGCAGAAGCACTTTGGAATAAAGCAGGAATGGAAATCAAACCAGAAATAGAAAAGTCAGATAGCAACTGAATGCGCCAAAACACAAAATAAAAAATACAAGGAAAGGATCTTATGAAAATAATCAAAAAATCTTCAAACACAGTGGCAAGTACAGAGATCTTCTGGAACAATCTCATGTGACCAAGGTTTGATGCAGGAATTAAGGGCATGTAAATAGAAACCAAAAGGTGAAAGGCTACTAATGTCTGCCCAGGACAGTAGACTACATACATGTTGGTTTGCAAACTCCACTGAAAACACAAGAGAAACAGATAATTGCGGGTTCTGGAAAACAGAACTGGAAACAGTTGCACAGCTTGTTGGGTGTGAAACACCCATAGCAGACGGTCTGTATACTGAAAGACACAATAACATGACAAGACTGTTGCGCTGGAGATTCTGCAAACACAACAATATAGAAGTATATGGAAATTGTTGGAAACATGAACCACAAGGTCTTATAGAGAATGATGACATTTATATCACATGGGATCACCCATTAGTAATAGTTCAAAAAGAGATGCAAGAAATCAGACATAGTGGTACATGAAAAGACAAAATAGAGCTGATCATCAAAACTGCTACTTCTAGTGACTACAGAATCTTACATACAGAGAGATAGGAAGTCATAAAATACTAGGATCTGTATGCAGAAGCAACAGTAATTTGAAAGACAGATGCCTAGACAGTTTCAATAGTGGTACGAGCAACAGGTCTTATAAAAAAGAATTTATGATCATATTCAGATACACCACCAATATGTCTAATCCTGTATGAATGAGAGAAGGTGGCCATTCTGTCCACATTATGGGTGCTGAGAAGAGGACTCATGGCTAACATCAAATACTGAAGCAATATGAAATTTCATGAATGCTAATCATGCCCTCACATAGGGTTGGAGTTCATTCCTGTCATGGTATTAGAAAGCCAAACAAGGGAGAAATTAAACATCAGGTACAACCAGTTAAGTGCCCTGTATCTTTACTTCAAAGGCACCAGCATGTTTAACCTCTTACACATTTGCAAAACTGGAAATACCATCAATATATTGTACTAGAGATCAAAATCACAGTATAAACAGGAACTGTTACCACAATAGATAGCTCTTGCAAATGACTCCTACCGATGGAACAAACTCCTAGTCCATGTGAAACCCTTGTTCTTTGTTAAAACCAACCTTGATGACTAGATGTGGATCTGTAAAGGCACCGTTGGGATACACTCAGGCCCTCAGAATTAGGCGAAACAAACAGTGGGATTTGCATTGACTAGGCTCCCAACTGTCGCCTTAGTAATAACCTATGAACCTACCAAGTGTCACCTTAGTAATAACCTACGAACCTATAGCAGTGAACTTTTATACCTAGGAATCCAGCAGAGTCCTGGTTTACATCAGAGTTTCAATTCCTTCCCTAAAAATATTGTCTCAAAACATAGTGGGCTGATTACATCTGAGTGACGCCTCCAGGTGCATCTATAGTCAACACCCACTGATGCCTCTAGGCGTCAAATGTTGCTTGTTCATATTTGCATCAATAATTCCAAAACCTTGATATGTACAAGTTTTTAAAATATTTCATCTTAAGGCTTACACAATGGCAAATTCAACCACATTAATATTTTACTTTGTCTAATGCAGGTAAAAAGATATCAAATGTTGTTTTTATGATATTAATTATTATAGATATAATTTTCACGTTTTTCTAAATATCTCAACAACCAAGTAATACAGACAAAACCCCTTAGACTCATATGAAAGCTCTCGGATTAATAAAATGCTGCTGACAGTATGTGTAACTTGGATAGTTGCTGAGATATTGTAAATTGTTTACAAAATATTACAAGTGTAATAGTTACTGTGTTTACTGTGACTTATAAAATTCAGTTTAAGACCTAGAACCTAAAGAACACTACCATTATAAAAATAGTACGTGCTGAAGAGTTTGCCATTTTTACTTCTTTCATAACTCCTATGCTTCCAGAGATATGAACATTTGTTTGAAATGTGAGGCTATAATTTGATTCTGTCAAAAGGCTGAGGCTTCGCCCATTGGAAGTTCCAGTGCAAACTTCCTGAGCTCTAGTGGAGGGAGTGAGTTAAATAAATGCAGGTTTTCTCCTTGGCTCTTTACTTAACAGACTAGGTTATCATGATCTACCTTCCTTTTATTCTTTATTTGGCCTGGCTCAACAGATTCTGACTTTGCAGACAAGGATGATGAGGTTTGTTTGGTATGGTAGGTGTTAGAGGCTTCTGTTTAGAAACTCTACATATTTGACATCTGAAAAGGGCTGCTGGTCACTAATTTGGAATGTTATTTTCTAGTTGCTCAATATAATGAAGTTTTATACCATGGACCCCTAATTAGGGTTCTGTTTGAACGTGGCTGAGTTGGAGATCAAATCTATTGAATACATTGGGCTTGTCTAGAAGGCAGGTGGGGATCTTCCTCCCCTGTACCAAGGCTGTTTTTTCTAATCCATATGGAGTGTTTGACTTGTGTTGTACTGGGTCTGGGTTCCACTTCTGTGAATAATAAAAGAATTCCTAGCAATTGCCACATGTGAGGTGCATAAATTCATAGGTGTTTACTAGGCTAATGACCACAAGGTCCTTTTTAAGCTTAGCCATGCATCCCAAATCTCTGACAAGTCCTGATACCCTTGAGAAGTGTAAGCAGGAGCCTAGGAGATTAAACATTTACAGGCAGTGGCCTGGGAGATGAACTATTTACAAGTTGCCTGAGTCCATTAGAGACATAGGTACCAAACCAGGAATTAATTTCCTGTTCCCCTTCCCATTGTCCACGTTACACTTGAGTTGGGTTATGGAGGAACTCTGCTTCACATGGATGGGGAGCTTTTCCAGAGATGGGGTAGTCTCTGGGATACATATTTGTCTCTCCAGCAGGTCCTATTTATATCACAGGCAAGATTTAAGACTTTAGAATGGGTAATTCTGGTGCTGTTTGTTTTGCAGATATGCATCATGGTCCATCAGAGTGGGGTCTGATAATGCCCTGTATGCCAGGCATAGATGTCCCCTCAATAGCTTGTAGAAGACAGAATACAGGGAAAGGGCCTTGAGGCGGTCTGCATAGGACATGTTATTATTCTTTAGAATGTATTCTTTTAGTGATGAACCTCTCTTGATGTTCCATTTGTTGAATATGCCTGGTTAGGTACATACCAAAGGGGAAATTGTACTCAATGGTAGATCTGATGAATGCTGAATACAGTGGAACAATGACTTCCTTGAACTTAGATGCCATACCTTTGTTTATAAGTTGCGCAACATAGAATGATTTCCTCACTACTGTAGACATGTGATGATCAAAGGCTAGATTACTGTCTATGTGTATCCCTAAGTCCCTGACTACTGTGTCAACTCTAAAGAGTGGGTTGTCAATATGATAGTTACCAGGGGTGGATAACTTCCCAAAGGATGCTATTATGCATTTCTAGGCATATAGTTTTAGTCCAAGGCTCTGACACCAGTTGTTTGTCTGTGTCAGTCCTTCCTGGAGAACAACAGAGATGCAGTTATACAGCCAAACTAGAGGCTAAGGTCTCTCATCCCAAGACTGGATCAGACAGTCAAGAGGAGAAGGGAAATACTTGCATCACACCACCAATCTTACATAAACCCATTAAACGAGCACAGGCAAAAAACACACATAAATACACGAAAACATACCAGGAAAAAAACACACATAAATACACAAAAACATACTCGGAGGCTCTAAATAAAAATCTGCAAAACCAACAGAGACCGCCAAAGCAATCATCCAAGCAACCTCCACCCCCCCAACACAAACCATGAAACACATACTTCACAAAACCAGTGCGCCATGCAATCACAGCCCTTAAGGCAAAATAACATACCCAACATGCTAGTAATAGGTGACTCTATAGTCAGGCACACTGACGTCCCACTCACTAGGCTGAATAAGGAGAAGGTTACTGTTAGCTGCCTGTCGGGTGCCAGGATCAGCCACATAACACAAGCACTCAGGTCACTCCAGAACAAGTACAAATATGACTCTGTCATTGTCCATGTTGGTGTGAATGACCTGAGCCATACCTCCCTGGACTACATGAAAAGAGACATGGAAGAGCTCGCTGATCATGTAGCCCAGGCGGTATGACCCTGACCATGAGCAGCATCATGCCCTCACCAAGAATGATACCACGGTATAAAGAAAAAATTCTCGATTTCAACAATTGGCTAAGTTTCTGGTGTCATTCAAGGGGGATCCAGTGTCTGTCCACCTGGGATGATATGCTCGACAAGCCACGCTGCTTTTCTAGAGATGGCTTGCACCTGTCACCCTTAGGCTTTCAAATACTTGCCAAGGCTCTTGCCACCCCCATAGTGCCTTTTTTAGGCAAGGCTCAAAAGACAAACCCTCCGCCGTAAATAGCACAAGTAACAAAAAACTGAGGGTAATGCGACTCAATGCCAGAAGTCTAAACCTCAAAATGCACGCACTCGAGGCACTCCCCAGTATGGAGAAAATTGATATATGTGCAGTACCAGAAACCTGGTTTAAGGCTCCAAAGAGCACACCAGCACTACCAGGCTACAACTCATACCATACATTTCGGCCACAGAATCCAAACCGAAATACAAAAGGCAGGGGGTGTATCCATATTCATCAAGGATACCCACACCTCCAGGTTAGTGGCACAGCATGATGCATCAGAGATCATCCACATGCAACTAACAATGGGCAAAACTGCAATTCAAATTGTAGCTTGCTACAGATCACCCACCATGTCCCAGGGCCCCCATTCCGCATTTCTGGAAACACTGGGAAACATAAAGGTCCTACCAAACACCCTAATATTGGGCGATTTCAATTACCCAAACATTAACTGGGAGAACTACTCAAGTAGTAACTCCCTTGCCCAACTTTTCCTAGAATTTATAAACTCAAATGCCCTGGTTCAACTCGTCAACATTCCCACCAGAGGTGACAACATACTGGACTTGGTCATCACCAACATGGGCGACTGGTGTTCCACACCAGAGGTCAACTCCTCGCTGGTTAGATCTGACCATAAACAAATCACTTTGGATATCTATATTCCACCCCCTCCCCCAGACAAGAAAGCCACCATGAAAAACTTTTCAAAAGCAAACTTCATGTTACTTAAGACCGAGGTGGAAAGTTTCAAAGCCCCCATACTGAAGGATAACACTGTCCAAGCTGCAAAATCCTTTACTAATGCATTCTACGGGCAGCTAAAAGAATGCATGGATCGTGCCATCCCAAGCAAAACCAAGACTCACTCCTCCAAGAAAAGGAAACCAGCCTGGTGGGCTCCTGCCATAAACAAGCTATACAACAGAAGGAGGAAACTTGTACAGAAAAGAGTAAAATCCCAAGAAGGGAGGACATCCCTGATCAGTATCAGCAAGAAACTATGAAACCTCATAAAATCATCCAAGGCGAGCTTTGAAAGAAAAATTGCAAAAGACTCCAAAGATAACCACAAGGCATTCTTTAGCTATGTCAAGAATCTAAGTGGCAATACTCAGATCTGCTCAGAGTTAGTGCAGAATGGCGCAAAATACACTGAACTGACCAATATCGCCAACATCCTGGCAGACAGGTTCAGCGCAAACTTCACCCCCAACTCACCACCAAAAGGACCCATAACCATACCAGAAGAATGTAGAGTCCCTGAAATCACAGACACTCAAGTTAAAACAGCCCTCTCCAACGTCAAAAACTCAGCATCAATGGGACTGGACAGTGTCCCAGGCTGCATCCTACACGAGCTCAAAGACAAACTAATCCATCACCTAAACACACTGTTCAACCTCAGCCTCTCCACAGGCTACATACCCATAGAGTGCCGCACAGCAATGGTTATTCCGCTCCACAAAGGTAGAGCCACAACAGACCCTGGGAACTATCGCCCTATAAGCCTGACTAGCTTGGTCTGCAAGGCTATGGAGCACATCATCATGGAACTCATTAACAGAGACATTGTGAACCTCCAAGCACTGGACCCTACCCAGTTTGGCTATGTTAAGGGGAGATCATGCCTCCTAAACCTGACAGTTACCAAGGCTATAGATGAGGGAAAGGTGGTACACACAGCCTACCTAGACCTCTTTAAGGCCTTCAACACCATTCCCCATTCTGGTATTATAGACAAGCTCACCAGCCTGAACATAAACCCCTACGTCACAAGATGGGTTGCCAACTGGCTCACGGACAGAACCCAAATGGTGACAGTTGCAGGAGCTTGGTCCGTCTCTAAATCAGTTACAAGTGGTGTTCCCCAGGGCTCAGTCCTAGAACCCCTCCTGTTCAGTATAT
Source organism: Protopterus annectens (assembly GCF_019279795.1). Lineage (NCBI taxonomy): Eukaryota > Metazoa > Chordata > Ceratodontiformes > Protopteridae > Protopterus > Protopterus annectens. Next base: position 933,484,792 of record NC_056733.1, on the reverse strand, counting down.
ACTTCTCAGAGGTACAGGCAAGCACAGAAGGACTATGGCTGACCAAGTTCGCAGATGATTGTAAACTAGGGACTATAATTGACTCTCCAGCTGACAAAGACATCCTCCAAAAGGGTCTCACTGAGACGGATACCTGGTGTCAAAATCATGGCCTCAAGCTAAATGCCAAAAAGTGCATAGTCATCCACTTTGGAAAAAACAAAGTACCCACAAATTACCACATAGGTGGCAGTCCCCTAAATACGGAAGACGTAATAAGGGATCTGGAGACCCAAGTAGATAGTAATCTCACCTTTGATAATCACATTGCCAAAGTGGTTAGAAAATCCTTCTACGTGGCCCACCTAATCACAAAAGGGTTCGCATCCAGATCAAAAGAGGTCATTGTGCCCCTCTACTCATCACTCATCAAACCCATCTTAGAGTACAATGCCCCATTTGGGATGTACCTTACAAGACACCTGCAACAGCTAGAAAAAACACAGAAGTACCTCACCAAGAGGATCAATGGCCTCAAACAGATGCCCTATGCAGCTCAACTGAAGAAACTCCAGTTGTACTCGATTGCATACCGCCTACTCAGAGGTGATCTCTGCCTGACATACAAGGCCATGTCCAACCCAGAATTGATGGACATGCTCCACCTAAAGAAAACCTTATCACTTCGAGCCACACGCTCTAGGGATCTAAACCTTACCACAACAATAAATAAGACGTGCTGGAGGGATAGATTCCTGTCCCAGAGACTTCCCATGCTTTGGAACAAGATCCCAATCTACATTAGGTAGAGCTCCTCGCTAACACTCTTCAAAAGAAACCTTGACAAGTGGATGGGTAACAAAAAGTTTATCTCAGGGATCACTTCAGTGGCTTTGCTGGACAGAGGCACAGGGAACTAATCTAAGGGGATGGCAAAAGCCAACACATTCTGTCTAGGCTTATAAATACCTTTGGGCAGATAGCCTAGTACCCACCTATGAACCTATGAACCTATTTGTGTCAGTGTGAGATTCAATAAGAGCTGCTAATTTGCAATTATCTGCAAATTTAATCAGCCAGAGACCACTGACCTTGGCTTTGACTTCAGAGAAGTAAATGTCAAAAAGGAGTGGTCCAAGGACTGATCCCTGAAGGATTCCAGTTGTGACTGGCCTCTTTGTAGAGGGGGACTGTCCAGTTTTAACTTCCTGGGTCCTGTCTGTGAGCCATTTGGCTATCCACTGGGTGAAATACGGATTTCTACCTAAACTCTAGAGTTTGTCAGCAATGCCCAAGTGAGGTATTGTGTCAAATTCCTTGGCCAGGTCAAGGTAGTCAGTGTGAACCATTTTGCCATCATCCATTGCTTTGGTGACATTCTCAAAGAGGTCCGCAAAGTGGAGTAGGCATGACCTGCCCTTGATGAAACCAAACTGGGTTGGGTCCAGTGTCTGGAGGTTTACTATATCATTATTTTTTAACACCTTAATTGAATTATCACTTGTGACACAGACAAATTTACATTTATATAAAAGTAATCAAATGGTATTAAGTTCATGTTTACAAACATTATACTTCACATATATTGCTAGATATCATATAACCTAAGGAATATTACATAAATTATTCAATTCCTGCTTTTTTTTAAACAAGAAACATCTTTATTAAACCATCACAATGTAGGTAATCATACATTTATATAAATTAAAACAAATCACAGCAACACAATCCTAGTTGCAAGCATTTTACATCATAACCATACTGACACACATTATACATCACATATAATCTACCCATTTTTTTAAACACTACATGCTCATTTAAGTCCTGCCTTCTTTTAAACCTCATTCCTCTCCCTGTATGTATTGTTCCCACAATTCCCATTTTTCCCATGCTACCCTTTTCAGAGGATCTCAGTTCCAGTTGTTTTATCGCGGTTATTATATTCACTACCCTTTTCAGAGGATCTCAGTTTCAGTTGTTTTATCTTGGTTATTATATTCACTACTTCTACTAAAGTTGGTTTAGATTTTGATCTCAGTTCCAGTTGTTTTATCTCGGTTATTATATTCACTACCCTTTTCAGAGGATCTCAGTTCCAGTTGTTTTATCTCGGTTATTATATTCACTATATATTATATTATATATATATATATATATATATATATATATATATATATATATATATATTTACTATAGTTGGTTTAGATTTTGATCTCAGTTCCAGTTGTTTTATCTCGGTTATTATATTCACTATATATTATATTATATATATATATATATATATATATATATATATATATATTTACTATAGTTGGTTTAGATTTTGATCTCAGTTCCAGTTGTTTTATCTCGATATTATGTTCACTATATATTATATTATATATATAAATATATATATATATATATATATATATATATATATATTTACTATACTTGGTTTAGATTTTGATCTCAGTTCCAGTTGTTTTATCTCGGTTATTATGTTCACTATATATTATATTATATATATATATATATATATATATATATATATATATATATTTACTATAGTTGGTTTAGATTTTGATCTCAGTTCCAGTTGTTTTATCTCGGTTATTATATTCACTATATATTATATTATATATATATATATATATTTACTATAGTTGGTTTAGATTTTGATCTCAGTTCCAGTTGTTTTATCTCAGTTATTATATTCACTATATATTTTATATATATATATATATATATATATATATATATATATATATATATATATATATATATATTTACT
>NC_056733.1:933467219-933474719 GCF_019279795.1 Protopterus annectens | reverse complement strand
ACTATAGTTGGTTTAGATTTTGATCTCAGTTCCAGTTGTTTTATCTCGGTTATTATATTCACTATATATTATATTATATATATATATATATATATATATATATATATATATATATATATTTACTATAGTTGGTTTAGATTTTGATCTCAGTTCCAGTTGTTTTATCTCGGTTATTATATTCACTATATATTATAGTTTATATATATATATATATATATATATATATATATATATATATTTACTATAGTTGGTTTAGATTTTGATTTCCTTCCAGTAATTGGTTTTTGGCAGCTACCGTTAGTAGATACAGCAAGGCCTTACCATGCCTATGCAATTCTGATTCCATATCATAGCTCAGAAAAATCAGCTCCCTCGTCACACCAATCTGCCCACTCAACATCTACAACAGTGCATCCCATACGGAATCCTTAAAGTTCACCAACTCACCACACTCCCAGAAAATACGTTCTTGATTGCTTATTTCTTCCCCATCACACCTCCAACATTTGCTGTCTACCTGAGGAAGAATTCTCTGGAGTCTTCTTGGGGCATAAAAATATCTATGCAAACACGTCCATACAAAAATCTTAACTTTTGTTGCATATTTGGGAGACATACATACATCCTCCCATTGTTTCTTTGTGAATTGCTTATCTAGTCTCTCCTCCCAATCCTTTCTAGCCTCCTCTGATTGATCTCTAGAGTCATGCAATATTTTATATGCTCTACTAATTATTCCTTTTTAAATAGCAGCTTCTGTCTAGATTCTATTAAAAGACTCTACCAGTGCTGCTTTTTCATTTAGGAGCCCCTATTCCTTTTTCTTTGCCTACACTATATTTTGCATTCATCCCTCCCAGCAGAATCTCCTTTCGCCATTCCCATGTTGGCTTAGTTCTTAGGAAACTTTCTGCTACTTTATAAATATAATATTCTGTATGATTATTGTTATTCTCCTTAAAGGTCTGCATCCAAAATCCCAGTCTCTCCTTCTTTCTTGAGCTTCCCCTCTGTTTTATCATCATCCCATTCCACTTTGAATTATAGTTTTCTGCCTAGGCTATGTACAGGAGCCTTAACTGTGTAGCTCTGAAATACCCCTTCAAATCTGGTAATCCCAATCTGTCCTATTCTACTGGAAGAATTAGTTTATCCCACTTGACTCTTGCTGTCTTCACCTCTCAGATATAGTCCTTCAGCTCTTTATTAATTATTATTCACAACTTCTCCTCTTGTTGATAAAAATATACCTGACCTGTGTATAGGTTCATAGGTTGATACTAGGCTATCTGCCCTAGGGCATTTATAAGCCTAGCCAGAGTGTGTTTGCCTTTCACCACCCTTTTAGATTAGTTGACTGTGCCTATTGTTAGTAGGTCACAGAGGTTAGTTTACTGTACCTCTGTCAAGCAGGGACACAGAAGACATCCCAGGGGTAAACTTACGATCTCCCATCCACTCGTCAAGATTTCTCTTGAAGAGGGTCAGTGAGGGGCTCTGCCTAACATGGATTGGGATTTTGTTCCAAAGTGAGGGGAGCCTCTGGGATATGAATCTGTCCCTCCAGCATGCCCTATTTATTTCTGTGCTGAGGTTTAAGTCCCTGGAACGTGTAGCTCTAAGGGATTTGGATTTCCTGAGGTGGAGCATGTCCATTAATTCTGGTTTGACATGGCTTTATACGTCAGGCACAGATCGCCTCTAAGTGGTAAGCAACTGAGTAGAGCTGGAGTTTCTTTAGCCTAACTGTGTGGGGCATCTGTTTGAGTCCCTTCATCCTCTTGGTGAGGTACTTTTGGGGTCTTTCCAGTTGCTGCAGGTGTTGGGTAAGGTACATCCCAAATGGGGCATTGTAATCAATTATGGGCCTGATGAGTGATGAGTAGAGGGGCACAATGACCTCTCTTGATCTAGATGTGAACCCTTTCCTGATAAGGTGGGCTATATAGAAGGTCTTTCTAACCACTTTGGCAACGTGATTGTCAAAGGAGAGATTGCTATCTACTTGGGACCCTAAATCCATAATTATTTCTTCCGTACTTAATGGATTACCACCTATGTGGTAATTTGTGGGCACTTTGTTTTTCCCAAAGGGGATGACTATGCACTTTTTGGCATTTAGCTGTAGGCCATGGCTCTGGCACCAGTTATCCATCTCTGTGAGACCCTTTTGGAGGATGCTTGTGTCAGTCAGCGAGTCGATTATGGCACCCAGTTTGCAGTCATCTGTGAACTTGGTCAGCCATAGTCCTCCCGTCTTAGCCTGTACCTCAGAGAAATATATACCGAACAAGAGAGGTCCCAGGACTGAGCCTTGTGGGACGCCACTTGTAACTGGTTTAGTGTCTGACATGGCACCTGCAATTCTGACCATGTGGGTTCTATCTCTGAGCCAGTTTGCAACCCATCTTGTGACATAGGGGTTGATATTTAAGCTGGTGAGCTTATTTATGATTCCCGAGTGGGGTATTGTGTCGAAGGCTTTTGCAAGGTCCAGGTAGGCTGTGTGGACTATCTTCCCTTCATCTATGGCCTTGGTGACTGTTTCAAATAAGTTGACCAGGTGCAAGAGGCAAGATCTGCCCTTAACAAAGCTGAATTGGGTAGGATCCAGTGTTTGGAGGTTCCCAATGTCTTTGTTTATGAGTTCCATGATGATACCCACCATAGCTTTGCAGTCCAGGCTAGTCAGGCTTATAGGGCGATAGTTTCCGGGGTCCATTGTGGTACCACCTTTGTGGAGTGGGACCACTGTTGCTGTATGCCATTCCTTGGGTACATATCCTCTAGTAAGGCTGAGATTGAACAGTGACTTTATGTGAGGGTTCAGTTCTTCTTGGAGCTCATGTAAGACGCAGCCCGGGACACTGTCCGGTCCCATTGATGCTGTGTTTTCTGCTTTGGAGAGGGCAGCTCTCACCTGTGCGTCTGTGATGTCAGGGAGGCTACACTCTGTTGGGATAGACATTTGCTCTTTTGGGGGGGAAGGGGGGGTTTGCACTGAACCTGCCTGCCAGGATGTTGGCAATGTCTGTGGGTTCAGTGTATTTTTTGTCATTTTGCACTAACTCAGAGCATATCTGGGAGTTGCCATCCAGGTTCCTGACATAACTGAAGAAGGCCTTGTGATTATCTTTAGCGTCTTGTGCAATTTTTCTTTCAAAGCTGGCCTTAGATGATTTTATAGATTTTATAGTGTACTAAGACTAATGCGACTAAAACAGAGTAATTGCTTGTATCTTACTATCCATATCCATATAACAAAGCTTACATTTTCTCAGTTTTCGTACTACATTTTGTTTAGTCTCTTCCCATATATCCTTAGCTGCCACACCAGAATCACTTTTAATCCATACTCCCACATACTTAATTTTATTGTATCCCCATAAATATGGATATTGCTGAAGCAGTTCATATGTGGGTATGTAATTTACTGCTATAGCCTTTGTTTTAGATTCATTAATTTTGTATCCTGAAAAGATTTGAAACTGTCTCAAAATGTTCCACAACACTAATGTCTCTTCCTGGTTTTGTCAGGTATAAAATAATATCTGCAGATAGAGGCGGCTTTTTTTTTGTCTACAATACCAATTATAGCCTTGAATTTCTGAGTTCCTTATTTTCTTTGCCAGTGGTTGTAAATATAATGCAAATAATAAAGGGGAAAGATGACACCCCTGCCTGGTTCCTCTGCTCAAGCAGAAATTATCAGAGAGGACCCCACCCAGTTTAATTTTCACCTCAGATCCCTCATATAACCTTCTAATCAACCTTATAATTTTATTAGGTAATGCAAATGCTTCCATTGCCCTGCTCAAGTCCCAGTTTCCTCTGTCAAATGCTTTCTCTGCATCAAGACCCACCAACAACAGTGGTATTTTCTTACATTCTGCTTCCTTCTGGATCATCAGTGTTCTGTTAATGTTGTCAAATGTTTGACTCCCCTCCACAAAACCACACTGATCCACATCTATCAATTTTAGCATTACTTTTGCCATTCTTTTAACCATTATAGACATGAACACTTTATAATCATGGTTTAGTATTCAAATGGGCCTGTACAACTCTAAGTCTGACGGATATTTACACTCTAGGTATTACAGCTACCGCTATTTTCTTCCAAGATATTGGTATTTCTCCTCCTCTTAAAATACTGTTAAACAAACCCTTCCAGATCTGTATCAGTCTTTTCCCTCCTAACTTCCAAACTTCCACAGGAATACCATCTATTCCTGGGGACTTTGCTGCGGATTGGTTAGACATCACCATTTTTATCTCATTCCCTCCTGCCCTAATTGTTAGTAATTGAACCTCGTCTACCTCTAACCTGGGCATATTTAATTCTTCCATAAACATTTCCGTTTGTATATTTTCTTGATTTCCATACTTCTCTGCTTTATACAGACTTTCACAGAATTTCTAAAATATTTCTAATACCTCTACAGGATCTCTTGTTACCTTCCCTGTTATAGGGTCCCTAAGCTTTGTGACAGACCTTTCTACTTTCTGTTGCCTGAGTCGTTGTGCTAAAAGTTTTTGTGGTCTAGTGTTGTTATCAAAAAACAGTTGCTTAACAGCACTCTTTCTACATTCATACATATTACTGAGGGAATCCCTTATTTTCTGTTTAACATTCTGCAGTTGCTCTTCTTCTTGTTCTGTGAGATCCCCCTGTTCTACAATACTTTAACATGTCAGTCCCTCTATATAACTCTTGATCATAGCTCCCTTTCTTTTATTTCCATTCTATTTTTAAACTCCACCTTAATTTTATCCCACTCCCTACCTATATTTTCAGAAGTAATTTCTATCCTCTCTAATAGCCCCTGAATAATCTCCACTACCCATTCCTTAAATTCCTCTCTTTTCAACAGATAGATGGGAAAGTGCCAAATGTCTCATTTTTTATTTCATTACCCTGTGCTTTTATTTTAGTTATTACCGGTAAATGATCTGAAATAGTTATTGGGTGCATATAAAGACCTTCAACTAAATGCACATGTTCTTGTGAAATGTAAATTTTGTCTAGCCTAGCCCAGTTTTTATAGCTTGGCGAATATGTAAATTCACTCTGAACTCCTATTACTAAATTCACATCTTCCATGCCAAATGTTTTCATACATTTCTTCAAAAATCTACCCTTCTCTGTTATACTTTCCCTTCAGGGCCACTGAGATACAGCTTCACTGCTGCAAATCAAATTTCAGTCTACACCTACAAGTAATATTCCTTGCTGAAAGCTGATTATTTCTCCCAGAATTTTCTTAAGCTCCATTGCAGCAGTTTTAGGTGGAATGTAAACACATGCCAGTGTAATCCTCCTCCCTTAGCTCTACAAATCTGCCATTATTATCTTTTTATCCTCTTCTATCACTATTGGAGCACCTCTTGCAATTAATATAAGTATCCTCTTTTCCTTTGTCCCATGTATTCCACTGAATAACCATCCTGAAAACCTTTCTTTATCAAATTCACATATTCAGTTCTTTCCAAGTGTGTCTCCTGTAACATAGCTATTTGCTCTCTAATTTTTAATATAGTTCACTATTCTTTCTTTTTTGTATTTATCTATGACACCATTCACATTTAAAGACATTACAGAAAGAATCATTGTATTAAAAAGTTATTATTCCCACCTTTTATATACAACAGCTTTTTTGTTAAATGTCTAGTTCCAGCATTTGTGTTACATGCATACACGGTTTGGCAGGTTGAACCTTTATATAGTTGTTTCTTGCCATATCCATTTGAGCTTATGTCACATCTTACAAAAAATTGTGTTTAATTGAAAGTCCTCAAAAAAAAAAACATTACCCCCCTAAAACCTATTAATATTAACACACAAAATGATGAGCTAGTGTCAAGCTGTTACTCAATGTGCAGACATCTTGAAAAGCCAAGGTTTACCATAACATTATTGATCATTTCCATGATAATTCTTTCCATGGCTTAACATACAAGACTAGTGAGACTTATGGGTCTATAGTTTCCAAGGTCTGTAGATGGCCCACTTTTGTGCAGAGGGATGACTGTTGCTGTTTTCCATTTTTGAGACACAAAGCCCGATTGGAGGCTATAGTTAAATAGCAATTCTAGATGGCCTGATAGGTCATGTTTCATGCTATTTAGAAGGCATCCTAGGATATTGTCTGGGCCTATTGATGCAGTGTTCTTGGTCTTAGAGAGGGCATTAAGGACCTTTTTCCTAGTGATAGCAGGAGGAATTATATTTGATGATGTTTCCTGAGGGAAGGTTGAGAGGGAGAGAGGGGTAAAGCTGGAGCTGAATTTGTTGGCCAGTAGGTTTGCTATATCTTCTTGCTCAGTATGGGTGGATCCATTTACAATGAGCTCTGCACACAATTGTGTATTGCCTTTGAGGTTGTGGACATAGTTAAAGAACGCCTTGTGGTTGTCCTTTGCCTGGGAGGCCAAATTTACCTCAAATTTGGCTTTGGTAGACTTTGTCATCTAAGTTGTTTCATAGTTTGATACGAGTTATTTATTTTATCCTGCTGGGTGCTGCACCTCCTTATTTTTGCCAAGATTTTCTTCCTCCTGTTATACAGCCGATTGATTTTGTGATTCTGTCAGAGTTGCCTGATTTTTGAGTTAGTTCTGTACTTCTTTCTGCTAGGTACAGCTGACTTTATACAGTTATTAAAATGGTTGTATAGGGTTTCAGTGAACAGTTCTGCATAGGCAGCAGTCCTCTCAGGGTTTACGGGGGCTTCAGATTTTGCCAGGGTCTCAATTAATAGTAGGAAGATAGCCTTAGAGTAGTTCCTGAATATTCCAGGGTTAGCTGGGGGTCCAGGTTTTATTTTTACTTCAAAGGAGACCATTTTGTGATCTGACCTTACCAGGGAAGGCATTACAGTAGGGGGTGTGCAGCAGTCTCCCATATTAGTGAGGACCAAATCCAGTATGTCTGTACCCCTGGTTAGTGTATTGACACTCTGGTCCAGGGAGTCTCTGTTTACAAAATCCAGGAATCTCTGTGCCTGTATGTTTGGTGTTGTAAGGATTCCCAGTTAATAGGGAGGTAATTAAAGTCACACATGAATATTGTATTGGGTTGGATGGTGAGTGTTTCCAGTAAGTTTAAATACATGGTATGGGTTTCCTATGTCATAGAGGGGATATATAGCTTGCAAGGAGGTTGTATTGGATGTTGCCTATGGTAATATGAACATGGAGTAGCTCAAATGCATTGCCCTGTTTGTCCAGTCTTGAGGTATATTTATTTTTTATGTAAATTGAGACACCTCCACCTTTAGGTATTTAAGGATTTGACAGAAAGGGGTATCTATCTTTTAGACTATCAAATGTAACCAAACACAGAACCAAGAAAGGAAACCAAATCCAAGGCAACAGGACCCGAATCTCAAAAGATGTAGTCGCAAAACCAGTAGGTTAAAGCAGCTCCTTTATTAACATGAGTTAAAATCAAACAGTAAATCCACCAAGAGCTTTCGCTCGGTTATTACCGAGCTTCTT
>NC_056733.1:933437219-933462219 GCF_019279795.1 Protopterus annectens | reverse complement strand
ATATTTCACATTCCATATGTTTTTATAGATAATCTAATGGAATATTCAATATTACTAGATGTAATTTTGGTTTCCTGGTATTTTAATATTGAGTGTCCAATATACGAATGTTATTTGCCTATATTATCTTTCATAAACTGAATGAAGAGGTATATTTTAAATGTTATATTTTTAAAAAAACATATTGTCTTAAATTTGCAGAACATTGAGTGCTATAAAGTCTATATATACCTTTAATTGATTGTGCGCTGGTACCTTACAAAAAGTTTTGTCTGTTTTAATTAACTTTTAATTAACGATTAACAATGTAACTGGCTATGTTTCCCGCCAATTTTGGTATATAAGAACAAGCTTTTATTTAAAACAATATCTGATGAAGCGTAGTCTTATCTACGCGAAAGCGCTTATCATTTTATCTTGTTACATGGAATAAAATTTACTTTTTACTACAACGGAACAGCGTGAGTTTTTTACAATACATCGTGGTGAGACCAATATTTCTCTTTACTTTATTCTTTGGATTTGTGATTTTTTCGTCTCTTTGCATCAGCAGTTACATCTTAATTTTATTATTAAATTAGTATCAGTATTATGAGGCAGGGGAAGCTGAAGCCTAGATACCAAGGGCAATGTCAAATTATTTCTACAAGTATAAAGAAGGTGATGACTGATGGTTTCAGTTTGGACACTTGAAAGCCTTTTGTTCATAACATTTGGGGTGACTGCAGCATTCCCCAGATGACCAAAACAACAAGTGAAAAGGTCCTACAGAAGAATCACATAGTACAAAAAAAACAGAAGCAGGCAAACACAATTGTCATTGTATTAGCTGAATATTTTCAGAGAATGGCCAAGCTATCAACTTATGCTGTACAGACAAGCCCAGAAAAAGGTATAAACTGGTCATGTCTACAGCTGGTGGGGTTTGTCTTTATTGGTCTGAATACATCAATAAAGACTTATAAAGGGTAAAAAGTCAGAGGACATTTTTAGAAACCATGTAATCAGAATACCGATATGTAATTAAGGGACCCTTTGCATATTTTCCATGGGCCTCATTCAAAGGAGGCTTAAAGAATTATACAGTTGAAACTCTTTTAGGTTTATAGGTTCATAGGTAGGTACTATTGGCCCTAGGGCCTATACAAGCCTAGCCAAAAAGATGCCCTGGCTTTTGCCACCCAAGGAAATTATTTTCCTGTGCCCCTGTCAAGCAGAACCATAGAAGTGATCCCCAGGGTAAATTTCTTATTACCCATCTAATCATCAAGATTTTTCTTGAAGAGTTCTAATGAGGAGCTCTGTTTGACATAGATAGGTAGTCTGTTCCAGAGTATGGGAAGTCTCTGGGACAGGAATCTATCCCTCCAGCATATTCTGTTTATTGTGGTGATAAGGTTTAGGTCCCTAGAGCATGTAGCTTGGAGGGATTGGGATTTCTTTAAGTGGAGCATGTCCAACAGCTCTGGGTTTGACATAGCTTTGTATGTTAGGCAGAGATCACCTCTGAGTAGGTGATAAGCGACAGAGTAAAGCTGGAGTTTTTTGAGTCGGTCTGCATAGAGCATCTGTTAAAGGCCAGTAATCCTCTTTGTTAGTTATTCCTGTGGCCTTTCCAGTTGTTGTAGATGTCTTGTGAGGTACATACCAAAAGGGGCGTTGTACTCTATAATGGGTCTAATGAGTGATGAGTAGAGGGGAACAATGACCTTTTTTTTTCTGGATGAGAAACCTTTTGTGATGAGGTGTGTCATGTAGAAGGATTTCCTGACCACTGTGGCGATTATCAAAGGAGAGACTACTGTCCACCTGTGTCCCAAGGTCTCTTATCACACTTTCGGTGTTAAGTATACTACCGCCTATGTGGTCGTTCATGGGTACAGAGTTTTTACCAAAGGGGATGACAATACACTTTTAGGCATTGAGCTTGAGACCATGGCTTTTACACCAGGTATCTGTCTCAGTGAGGCCATTTTGTAGGATGTCCACATCGTTAGGAGTTTAGATTATGGTTCCTAGTTTGCAGTCATCTGTGAATTTAGTTAGCCAATGACCTTCTCTGTTAGCCTATACTTCAGAGAAGTAGATACCAAACAGGAGAGGACCCAGGAATGAACCCTGTGGTACTCCACTTGTCACTGGTCTGAAGTCTGATTTGGAGTCTGCTACTTTTACAGTGTGGGCTCTGTCAGTAAGCCAGTTGGCAACCAATCTTTTGACATAGAGATTCATACCTAGTTTAGTGAGTTTATCTATAATTCCAGAGTGGGGGATGGTGTTGAACACCTTGGCAAGATCTAGATAGGCTGTGTGAACCACCTTACCCTCATCTATGGCTTTGGTGACTGCGCCAAAGAGGTCTATCAGGTTTAGGAGACATGATCTGCCTTTTATAAACCCGAACTATGTGGGGTCCAGAGTTTGGAGATCTCCAATGTCTTTGTTTATGAGTTCCATGATGATACATTCCATGGCCTTGCAGACCAGGCTCATCAGGCTAATGGGGCGGTAGTTCCCGGGGTCTGTTGTGGCCCCCCATTTCTGGAGTGGGATAACCGTCGCAGTGTGCCATTCAATGGGCACAAAGCCTGGGGTGAGTCTGTGATTGAACATGGTGCTTAGGTGGGGTGCCAGTTCATTCTGTAGTTCGTGTAGAAGGCAGCCTGGGATGTTGTTGGAGAGTGAGGTTTTTACCTGTGCAGCCATGATTACAGGAACTTTGCATTCTTCCGGTATAAAGATGGGCCCTTTAGGGGGTGAGAGGGGGTAACGTTAGCACTGAACCTATCTGCCAGGATGTTGGCAATATCAGTTGGTTCTGTATATTTAGTGTCATTGTGCTGTAACTCAGAGCAGATCTGAGTGTTGCCATTGAGATTCTTGACATAGCTATAGAATACTTTGTGGTTGTCTTTAGAATCAGTGGCAATTTTGTTTTCATAACTAGCTTTGGAGGATTTTATGAGGGATTTCAGCTTCTTACTGAGGCTGACCAGGGAGTTTCTCCAATCATGGGATTTTACTCTTTTTTGCAACAGTTTCTTTCTTCTGTTGTAGAGTTTGTTTATGGCAGGGGACCACCAGATTGGTTTCTTTTTTTTGGAGGATAGCATCTTGTTTCTGTTAGGGATAGCACGATCCATGCACTTGTGTAAGTGCTTATAAAGTGCAATTGTGTAGGATTCAGCAGTCGTTCCTCCATTGTCCATCTGCATGAGTGTCATTGAAGTTTGCCACTTCTGTCTTAAGAAGTGTGAAGTTGGCTTTGGAGAAATTCTTTATCATTGTTTTCCTAATGAGGGGTGGGAGTGGGATGTGGATGTCTAGGGTGATTAGCTTGTGGTCAGATCTGACCAACGAGGAGCTGACCTCTGGTGTGGATCACCAGTCACCCATGTTGATGATGACCAGGTCTAGGATATTGCTGCCCCTGGTGGGGGTGTGGATTAGTTGATCCAAGGCGTTGGAGTTGACGAATTCCAGAAAACGTTGAGCACAAGAGTTGGTACATGAATAGTTTTCCCAGATGCCTGTTTTTTTTCTGTATGGCTTTTTATGTGACCGTTTTTACTTGTTATCTTTTGAAATGTTAATAAAAATTACAATAAAATCCTAGCCAAGCTGGAGTTTTCACTGTGTGATTCTTTAAAACCTCGTGTGAAAGAGTATAATGGGATACATGCAAATGATCCCTTAAGGACATCAGGTGTTTCAGCTATACGTCAGTTCTGAATGGCCATGATTGTGTTTGTAAAGGTTAGCCAACCAGTCTACTTTTGCTGAAGAAGTCATAAGAAGATTGAAACATGCATGTCCACAGCTAGTGGGGTTTGGCTTTATTGGCTTGAATTTGTCAATTAACAGACTAAGTCTTGGGTATTCAGAACCGCCATATAGCTAAAACACCTGATGTTTTAAGGGATCGTTTGCATATATCCCATTATTTTATTTTGCAAGAGGTTTTAAGGAATCACTCAGCTTGGCTAGGATTTTCTTGTAACTTTTTAATATCTGATTTGGCTGTGCACTCTGTTTAATCTTTGAAACGTTAGTAGAGTATACTGTCAACTGGGAAAACTAAAGCAAAAACTACCAAACCTACGACCAGGACTAAAAATTGTTGCAGTTGGAACAGTGCTACAAAATGTTATGCACTTATTTTATTTTTTTTTTAATAAGAAATAAGAATGTGTATTGGGAGTGGCATGTTTGAGAAAAGGATATGAGCACACGAGAGCAGAAGGCCGGAGTAATAACAGAACAACTTATTATGAGAGCGTTGCTGCTCATTTCTAGGACAGTGACTAATGAAACTTACATGTTGCAATGTCTAGTTTTTAGTTGGACTCTTGCTCAGCATACTAGATATAGCTGTGGCCAGAACTCCTCTTCCTTTACATCTCACATGCTGTATTTGTGTATTAAATAATCTATGAACAATACGGATGTGGTTTCTGACAACTTAAGAAATTATTTAAGTGGAATGCCATGAATGACTCTGAGAATGTTTTTCTGAAATTGATAAAGATTGCGCTTGTGAGCTGGATTTGGTCTGAATTAGACATGATTTTGTTAGTTAATGACCATAATGCTATGCAATTACAGTATCCTGTTTAGACGCTAGGCTTACTTTCCAACTGTCAACATGGTTTCAGACCCTCACACAGCACTACCAGTGCCCTCTTGTCTTTCACTGACTATATTAACAGGCACTGAAACCTGAATAACCTTTCTTCTGCTCTATTCATCGACCTGTCCAAAGCATTCGACATGGTAAACCACCAAATTCTCTTAAACATCCTGAAATCTCTCTCATTAGACCCACTTTCCATAAAATGGTTCCAATCCTACCTTGACAACTGACAACAAGCAGTACTTTGGCAAAACACTTTATCCACCCTTCTACCTGTTACCTTAGGAGTCCCTCAGGGATCCATACTTGGACCTCTTCTTTTCTCTATATTTATTAATGACCTTCATCTAGCTATCCCACAAGCCACCTGCATACAATATGCTGATGACTCCACCCTATTATGTTCAGCTACATCATCCCATGACCTTCATGCTCTCACCCAAAAAGTATTCAACATAGTTGAACAATGGTTCTCTCAGCATTGCCTCCTCTTAAACCCTAAAAAAAAAAAACCTTCTCCCTTCATGCCTACTCATAAGTCCTCCCCTCTCCAATTCTCAGTAACATCTACCAATGATACTATTATATCTCCTGACTCTACCACCAAACTACTCAGTGTCACCATTGACAATAATCTCAACTTTGACATCCACATCAATAATACCATAAAGACTGTTAATAAAAAAATTGGTACCCTCTACAGGATAAAACCCTTCCTTTCCCCCACTGCTAAAATTACAGTTACCCACACACACTTGATCTCTACACTCCTTTATGCCTCTCCCATTTTTACTAATCTCTCCAAGAATAACCTCAACAAATTGGAAATGGCTTATAATAACAGCACGATTTGCTACAGGCAACCCATTCAGAACCCATCATTGCATTAACCTAAAACAGCTAGGATGGTTAGAACTACAACACCTGATTAAATTTCACCAACTCACCCTTGCCCACAATCCTTTATAAACCTTCTAATACTCCAAGTTTATCTACCCTAATCTCCCCCTACACAAATCTGAAGTCCTTACGCTCATCTCAAAAACTACTAGTCCACACCACTAAACCTAACGACAGAGCTGGGGACTCCCTTTTCTCTAATCCGGTAGGTAAATCCTGGAATCTTCTCCCTTGTGACCTCTCCTCACTCACCTCATTATCTCTGTTTAAAAACAGACTTACACTTCTCCTCAAAACTCACTGGCTATGCCCCTGTTCCAAACCAGACTAGTCATCTACCTCTACTAAGTTATCTAACCTATCCAGTGCTTACTAGCCTCTGCTACTTTTTTTTTCCATCTTATACTTTTCTTATCTACCCCTTTTCTTTTTTTATATCCTCTTTCTACTTTCTCTTCTTAAGTAACGCCTTTGCTACATTACTACTCACCTAACTTCCTTTGTTTACCTATGACCTAACCTGACATGTCTCCATACTTGAAATTTCACTGTTTTATGATTTTTTTCCTCAATAATATATCCTGTTACAAACTCTGTACCGTTAATTACTTAATACCATTGTTGATGAGTTTTATTTCCTTTTTAAAGTTGCTATTTTTATTAGTATATTGATATTTTTTTTCTGTGTTGTTTGAACTTGTACTATTGTATTTAGACCATGTCTTGGAGCTTATCTCCCCGGGCCTCTACTAAAAAAGGACATGTATCCAGCTAGACTAGCCCGGTCAACAAATGTAAAATAAAAAAAATAATATTTTGTGATGAATTCAGATAGTAGGGTATGTATAACCTTTTCTAGTAATTTAGTTAATATGGACAGCAGGGCTATGGAGTGATAGTTGATTTGGGATGTCTGTTCTGGATGAGGGAATAATGTTTTTTTCCCACATTCCTGGAATGGTTGGTATTGGAAAGATAGGTTTATAAAATGTGTCACTGTTTTGTTAATGAAGGTTCTGCTAGTTTCAGCAAGAATGTATAAAGGGCATCTGAGTTTGGTGACTATAAGCTGCAGGTTTACTTAACCAAGATATTTTACTTTATTTATTTACCAGTTAACCAGGTAAAATGGGCTGGTACTTAGAGCCTTTCAGCCTCAATCCAGACCTCAAGGGTAAAAGGAAATATATCATGTGTATGTACAGTTTAGTGTGGCCAACTTTCCAGCATATTTTTGGGAGGTAAAAAGAAACCAGAGTGAAGATGCACACTGCAGGCATTGATTGAAAGTCAAGATTTCATCCCAGTTCCTGCAGCTGTGAGGCCGGAATTCTGTCACTGAACCACAGAGTGGCCATCTTCATAGGTTTATTGGTGTGTACTAGGCTAACGAACACAAGGGCCTTTTTAAGCATAGCCATGCATCTGAAATCTCTGACAAGTCCTTGCACCCTGGAGAAGTACAAGCAGGGGCTTGGGAGAGGAAACATTTATGGGTTGCCTGTGTACATTAGAGACATAGGTGCCAAACCAGGAATGAATTCTCTGCTCTCCATCCAATTGTCCAAGCTGCACTTGAATTGAGTTATGGAGGAACTCTGTTTCACATGGATGGGGAGACTGTTTCAGAGAAGGAGTACGCTGGGATACATACTTGTCTCTCCAGCAGGTCCTGTTTATATTGCAGGTAAGGTTTACATCTTTAGAATTGGTAATTCTGGTGCTGTTTGTTTTGCAGATATGCATGTGGTCCATTAGGTTCAGGGTCTGACAATGCTTTGCATGCCAGGAGACAGAGTACAGGAATAGGACTTTGAGGTGGTTTGCAAAGGATATGTTACTTATTCTTTAGAATTTTACGTATTCTTTTAGTGAGGAATCTCTGTGGATGTTCCAGTTGTTGGATGTGCCTGGTTAGGTTCATACTAAAGGGGACACTGTACTCAGTGAAAAGTCTGGTCTTACCTCTGAACTGTCCAGATTTTCAAAGAATGTCCAGCTTTTTGCCTCTTATTTTTGATCAGATCCAAATTGTCATTTTCTGTTAAATAATTGAGAATTGAGGTCTCTAAATAATGACAGATATTTGACTTTTATAACCTGCGGTGGTGGTGCTGCAGTAGCGTTGTCGCCTCACAGTAAGACGCTGTCCGGTTCGATTCTCAGCTAGAGCGTCTTCTGCGTGGAGACATGCATGAATAGGCGTACCTTCGTTGAAGGTTGTGCGTCATGGCTGGTAACTCGGCATGTAAAAATCAACTACCAATCATTAGCGGACTGGAGTTCCGCTGTGGCGACCCCTAACCGGGAAAAGCCGAAAGACACAACAAGACATCATATTATTCAGATAATACATATTAATGCAAAGCCTGTTATCCTAACAACTTTATAAGTTTGTAACAGCCTTTAGCCCAAATTATTTTTGGCTTTGTCCAGATTTCTTGTGCTGAGAGGTATGGGTCTGTCGAATGCTGAATACAATGGAACAATGGCCTCCTTTGACCTAGATGCCATACCTTTGTTTATAAGTTGCATAATACAGAATGATTTCCTCACTATTGTACACACTTACATTGATGCACAAGGTGGCGAAATTGAAGTGTATTAACCCACCAGATGTGCAGTAGCAAGCCCCGCCCAAACCCCGCCTGCGACCATTTTGACCGCCCACCGTTTGATTGAAAGATGCCACCAAAACACTAGGTAATATAGGTAAGTAAATTAATAAATCCATACATATTTTATTTACTCATTAAACCCCATAGAACTACGGGAAATGAATAAAACAACATATACTTGATTTACTTTAATAAAGCAGGCTTATTTCTAAGCACACTTTGTCTTCTAATTTGCAAAGTACCCTTTTCCATAATCATGAAATAAAAACATCACAAGGACCGTATGTGTTTCTGTAATGACGCTGCAGGTATGTAGTGTGTAAGTGTTATGTAATTCTTGTAATCCTGTATTTGTTATCAAGACAGCCTATCTGCACACACTGTCAGTCAAGAAATTAACACGTCGATCACAAAAGTAACGGGCGATCCTGTACAAAACTAGGGGCAAGGGGTATCGATTACATTACAATCCTCCAACACGGGAGAAAATGGGAAGCCCATCTTCTCCCTTTTCTCCAAACTTACTTGTACAAAAAAGCATGTGCCAGCATAAGTAGTAGCAGGCACGTGTGAGTAAACTGCAATGATATTTTCAAAAACCGATATTGCAATTAATAATGCACAATAAAATAAAACAGAAGTTTACACTATATACGTTGTTTAACTTTCTGCCAAACTATTTCTAAGACTAAAGAAAATATGATATCTTCACGTCAAGCAGAGAAATGTGTCAATCACGGCACATTGCCATTGTTAATACCCGCCCTCTGGCATGTCAATCACAGTGGGCACGCCCATTCCTGCACGAACTCGGAGGTGGGTTAATACACTTCAATTTTGCCCACAAGGTTTTACTGAACTAGAAAAGGAATGGCACTGTTGTATGGGAATGTTTTATTTATATTTATTTTTATTGACATTTATTTATGGCAGTATTGTATGATGTTATGACAAGGCTGTATGGAAATGTTATTAAATTAGCTGTCAAGTTGTTTCCAGTTATGTAAGTGTTTAGGTACAGCTCTGCTGAATCTAAATGATTTAGCTGCTTCAATAGCGGTTAGAAGGTTTGCATTAGATGAATGTAGCTTTATGTATTTTGATTGTTTAACAAATATTTTCTTTGCTTCCATTCCTTTTAAAGTAATGGCATTTTTGAAGGAAAGTCCAGTACAAAAAAAAGAAAGAAAGAGAGAAGCCTCTTCTGCAATATGCCTGATAAGGCTTTGAATGTAAAAATATCACTTCAGTTTATGTAGCACATCCAGATTTACGAGTCTCAAGTTACCTCCACCTTTAATAACCATAGAGATAAATGCAGCCAGTCTGACCACCAAGACCAATTATTTACTACAGTGAGAGCAGCTTATCAGCATACATTGTATCTGTTCTTATCAGCATATATTGCATCTGTATTTGTTCTTATCAGCATACATTGTATCTGTTCTTATCAGCATACATACTCAGGAACCTCACATGGCCTTCCTGAAAACACTAGAGGGGATAAATGTATCACCAAACACCATCATACTAGGTGACTTCAATTACCCTAATATAGACTGGGAACACTACTCAAGCCCAAACACCCTAGCCCAAAAGTTCCTGGAATTCATAAACTCAAATGCCATGGAACAACTAGTCACCATCCCCACAAGAGGAGATAACATACTTGATCTCATCATCACGAACATGGGAGCACAATGTTCAACACCGAAGTATACCCCTCACTGGTGAGATCAGATCACAAACTAATCTCGCTGGAGGTCTTCATCCCACCCCACCTGAAATAAAAAGACCACAGTAAAGAACTTCTCAAAAGCCGACTTCACACTTCTAAAGACTAGTGTGGTCTCCTTTAAGGCCCCGAGCGGCGGAAAACAGTACTCAAGCCGCTGAATCACTTACAAATGCCTTCTACCAGCACCTGCAGGACTGCATGGATAAGGCAATCCCAAGCAAAACAAAGACTCTTTGTACCAAAGGCAAGCGTCCAGTCTGGTGGACCCCAGCCATAAATAAACTCTACAACAAAAGGAGGAAGCTACTACAAGATAGAGCAAAATCCTTAAAAGGTAAGACACCCTTGATCACTATAAGTAAAAAAGTAAGAGCTCTCATAAAATCATCCAAAGCAAATTTTGAGAGAAAAATAGCTAAAGACTCAAAAGACAATCATAAGGCCTTCTTTAGCTATGTTAGAAACCTAGGAGGAAACTCCCAGATATGCTCAGAACTAGTTCAAAATGATGTGAAGATTACTGATCCTACAGACATTGCCAACATACTGGCTGACAGGTTCAGTGCAAACTTCTCCCCCCCCCCAAAAGGAGAGATATCTATACCAAACGATTTCAGCCCCCCAAACATCTCCAGCGCCCAAGTGAGAACTGCTCTCTCCAAAGCAAAAAACACAGCATCCATGGGACCTGATGGTGTCCCCGGCTGTGTGCTCCACGAACTCAATGAGGAATTAAACCCACAGCTAGGACAGCTGTTTAATCAAAGTCTTACCTCTGGATACGCACCAGGAGTGGCGCACTGCAACTGTGGTCCCACTTCACAAAGGCGGTGCCTCCACCGACCCTGGAAATTACCGGCCCATTAGCTTGACAAGCCTTATCTGCAAAGCCATGGAGAGGATCATAATGGACCTCATAAATAAAGACATAGGAATTTGCAGACTTTGGATCCAACCCAGTTTGGCTTTGTCAAAGGCAGATCATGCCTTTTAAACTTGGTTGACTTTTTCAAACAGTCACCAAAGCCATTGATGAGGGAAAGGCAGTCCATACAACCTACCTCGATCTGGCTAAGGCCTTGATACAATACCCCACTCGGGTATCATTGAAAAACTCATCAGCTTAAATGTTAACCCATACATCACAAGATGGGTTGCAAACTGGCTGAGTGACAGAACCCACAGGGTCAGAGTTGCTGGCGCCATGTCAGACTCAAAGCCTGTCACAAGTGGTGTCCCACAGGGCTCAGTCCTGGGCCCACTCTTGTTTGGCATCTACTTTTCCAAGTAAAAGCAAACACAGGAGGGTTATGGCTGACAAAGTTTGCAGATGACTGCAAACTGGGCGCCATAGTAGAAAACACATCTGACACAGATATCCTTCAGAAGGGTCTCACAGAAATGGATAACTGGTGCCAGAGCCACGGCCTAAAGTTAAATGCCAAAAATGCATAGTCATACCCTTCGGGAAAAACAAGGTTACCCCTAGCTACCAAATAGGTGGCAATCCACTGAGCACAGAAGAAGTTATCAGGGACCTGGGGACCCAGGTTGATAGTAGTCTGTCATTCGACACCCATGTAGCTAAAGTAGTTAGGAAGACCTTCTACATTGCCCACCTTATCATGAAGGGATTCTCATCTAGATCAAGGGAGGTCATAGTCTCCCTTTACTCATCACTCATCAGACCAATGATTGAGTACAATGCCCCATTCGGAATGTATCTGACCCGACACTTGCAGCAGCTGGAGAGGCCACAAAAGTTCCTCACCAAAAGGATAAAGGGTCTCAAAAATATGTCCTATGCTGCCCGACTGAAAGAACTCCAGCTCTATTCAGTCGCCACCGCTTGCTCAGAGGTGACCTTTGCCTAACATACAAGGCCATGTCAAACCCAGATTTGATGAATATGCTTCACCTCAAAAATCTAGATCCATCAGAGCCACAAGGGCGGAGACTTAAACCTCGACACGGCTATTAATAGGACGTGCTGGAGGGATAGATTCATCACCCAAAGACTCCCTATGCTGTGGAACAAAATCCCGGTACATGTGAGGCAGAGCACCTCGCTGGCCTTGTTCAAGAGAAATCTTGACCAATGGATGGGAGATCGCAGATATACCCCAGGGATTACCTCAGTGTCACTGCTCGACAGAGGCACAGCAAAATAATGGGTATAGTTCCCCATACTAAAGGGGTGGCGTAAGCCACAAAACGATGGGCTAGGCTTGTAAATGCCCTTGGGCAGATAGCCTAGTATGAACCTATGAACCTATGAACCTATGAACATTGCATCTGTATTTGTTCTTATCAGCATACATTGTATCTGTTCTTATCAGCATACATTGCATCTGTATTTGTTCTTATCAGCATACATTGTATCTGTTCTTATCAGCATACATTGCATCTGTATTTGTTCTTATCAGCATACATTGTACATGTTTTTATCAGGATATGTTGTTATGTGTTATTTCCATGTTGCCAAGTTAGAGTTTTCACGGTGTGATACCTTAAACTTCCTGTAATAGAGGACCATAGCATGTATGCAAATGACCCCTTATCAAGTTTTGATATTTCCTATATTTCAACAGCACTCTGGGACCATTTACAGTTTTTTTTTTAATTTTTATACGTAATTTGATACTCTTACCACATGGGGGCCTAGAATATTGAAATGGTTTCTACGTTTTATTAAGCCTCCTGCTATCCCACAATGTAGTGTTTGTCTCAAAAGCATGACATCACGCAGGCGTCCCTGTTCCTCAGTTGCTGTCACAGTATTCACTTAGCATGCATCCACTCTCTTGCTTCAATTACAAACTTTTTACAAAACAATGGTTGCTTTTCAGTGGCTAAGTATACCACAAGCAGCTGAAATCCCAAAGAACAGACTTTCAAAGTTTTTGTTACTGCAGCTTCTTCTTAGACTTGCTAATTTTTAAGTCTTTTGTTATTCCTGACTTGTAGTTCTTCTATTCATCCCCCCCTTCACACCACCTCCCTAGCTGCCAGAGAGCTGTAGGTAATTTGAGCTGCTTACGGCTGTGATTGAAATTTCACAGCAGGAGTCGAGTAATGGCCTGTTTACCTCTTCCAGTCTTACTCTGACAGTGGGACATTTTTTTAGCTGCACCACAGGCTGTCATCAAATTGCCATCCATGCTCAATAGCACTTCAGGAGGCACTGTTTTGCAAGCCTTTTGATCTCCCATTCTCAGGCCTTCATGTTGAATGTAGGTACCAAACATTTTGACTGCTGTGGTGTAAAGGAAAGAGGACAGTTCTAAGACATTACACTTTTGCATTAATCTGTATTAAAAACCATGTTATTTTCAGGATTTCTAAAATGCTCAGTGCTGCACCAAAATTTAATTGGAGTTAATTTGTCCACAGCATGATTACCAAGCAGTGCATTACAGCTAACAAGACATTGGACATACATATTCTGTGTCCATTTACCAACTACAGTATGGTTGCCAGTGATTATCTGCTACTTATAACAGATGGGGGGGGGGGGTTCTCAGTTTTGCTGTACTGTAAATTCCTTAATTACTTGTACGTAAAACACTGCATGTTTACATAAAGCATATATTCTATGAAGACAAGTGTATATAAAAGCTCCACAATCCCAATCATCAACTAGACACAATTTTCTCAATACTGTTACGTGGGAGTTTACCAGCAAGCATTCCGTGCGTCACTACACATTTTTGTTTCCTCTCATTCATTTGAACAAATTCGCTATGCCTACTCTGTACATTTCTCCTTAAAAACATACCCAGCACATCTGCTTAGTAAGTCTGTCAAATACTGTTGTACCTTTACCCTTTCCTTTTGTAACATTCCATTCACCACTGTGGGTGCTGTGTGATGCTTCCAGGTCAGTTACTGTCAAGAATGCTTAGTAAAAGCCCATCAAGATAAATACCTATCATACAGAGGCCACTGCATGTACTGACTTTGTCCAGACTTTATCTCAGACAAAACACAATACTTATTCACTTTCTCTCAATACAGATTACACACACCAGTCAATTTTTATTCAGTTCACTGCCACTATAATACCAAAGCCCCGACATGGAAGGACATTATCCACAGATCTGTTACTTCCGGTCACAAATCATCCCTCACCTTGTTTCAATAAACTATTTATTCAAATCCTGCAATATTTTATCACTATAACCCTTTCATGAACAGTTCCTTTACATTACTATAGTGTCACAGGCCTCTTCACAAATACCAGCCCAGTTATGTCCATTCATTTTCAGGCACCTTAACGTGCTTCAACAAAGCATGGGACTATGTACTTGTGACCCATAGCTACCCTTCACCCAGCCTGCCTCTACAAAACTGTTGCCCACTAACTTATTTTTTTAGTTACAGCAGACAATCAACTGTAGTGTCCGACTTTCTGACTACACCAAATATGTTTGTACACACTGTCGCCTACATAAATCAACCTACTTACTGAATTATTTGCCAATCCTCACATCTTGTAATGATGCACCAACAACCATTGGCTTTACAATGGCCATGCTTACATTTCATCAAGCGAAACACTTCCAGACTGCACCGCAAACCTTAACTGACATTTTGAATAATACCATTTAGCCTCTGAACCTGCATCTACAAACACATTTCAGTCTTCGAAATTCAAAGCATTACTTTTGAAGGATAAACACCATTACCTTTCTCCCACGTGGCTTCACAAGTTCCTTCTCTCACGTGACTTCAAAAGTTCCTTCTCCCATGTGACTTCGCAAGTTCCTCTCCCACGTGACTTCACAAGTTCCTCTCCCACATGACTTCACAAGTTCTTTCTCCCACGTGACTTCACAAGTTCCTCTCCCACGTGACTTCACAGGTTCCTCTCCCACGTGACTTCACAAGTTCCTCTCCCACATGACTTCACAAGTTCTTTCTCCCACGTGACTTCACAAGTTCCTTCTCCCACGTGACTTCACAAGTTCTTTCTTGGTCAGTTGTACCTCAAGCTCAACATCTCAGTCATTCCACCTTGCACATTACATCTTGAATTGTGGCTACACATAAGTAGAGCCAAATATTTTAGCCATACAATCATTAAAAATCAATTGCAGCGAGTCAGCTCTCAATTCCTTACAATTGGTAGCAGATTTGCTACTTATTGTATGCATCCAGCTAATGGCTTACATTACAGTGTTAAAACTAAAAGTCCTGTGTGGAGAATACCTTATACCACTGCGACGTTAAAACAGTGCAACCACACAGTTGGACTCAACTACACAAATAAAAAAAAAGATAATACTCCTGACCTTCATCCCATGCTGGCTCCACAATCTACTTCTTCAGGTACCAGAGTTGTAGTCATTCTTTCCAGGACATGACAAAGTGTTCCAAGCTCGTCCACTACATCAGAGTCGGTTTGCATCAGTCATCCATTTTGAAGATATGGAAAAGCTCGCCACTGTCCGGTTCAGTCTCCTCGAACTGTCACTCATACCTGGTCATAAAAAGGTTAAGTGCACTCTTTCACAAAATTATCAGTACTCAACTTTTAATTATGCACCAGTCCATGCAGACCAATACTTACCCACTCAGTAGGCATCAACACAAGCTGGCTTTTGGTTACAATGTGCAAATGTTATTAACCAACGTTGCACCATTGTGACAAGCCTCTATACCACTTCACGGTAGCCAGCGTCACAGAGGTGCACTCACACCACAACACTACTTGCAGCTGCAGCCATAGCCACAGTCATCTCAAAACTCTCAGAACACACCTGCAGGTAATCAGCCTTCCACAATCACCAGTTGGAGTCAAGTACCATACTCTGACTATTCATTACCATTACAGAAATACTTGCAATCTGCAGCTGTAACAAACTTAGCAAGTCCACATATCTACTTACTGCTTCAACATTCACACAACACCCACAAATATTGTCACTACACAGTAAGGTTATTCTCCATCACTGGATGTTACATTCAACACAAGCTAAATTGAACATTGCATTACCAGGAATTATTTTATTTATTTTTATTTATTTTACATTTGTTAACCGGGCTAGTCCGACTGGATATATTTCCATTTTCAGCAGAGGCCCGGGGAGAAAAGCTCCACATAGAGACAAATAGTTACATAATACAAAAAACGAATAATAAGAGGTGATAAGTCAGTTTACAATACTACATTATAGGAATCTAAATACATAGCCTGTACAGAATCAAAGGTTAAAAAAAAATATATATGCTATCAACATTTTTTGTAGATTTAAGAGGATCTACTAGAAAAGAGTGGAGAAGGAAGGACAGCCTTTAAAGTGAAGGTGGTGTTCTAAAAAAAATAGAGAAGGTGTCAGGGAGAGAAGGCGGGAAAGAAAAGGAGGCAGACATAGTTTTAATCAGGGTTAAAGCAAGAGCATAACCAGTGATTTTTAAGGTATATTTTGAGTTTTTGCTTAAAGAGAACCTGGGATGGAATGGAAGTTAGTTCAGTCAGAAGATGATTCCAATACTTACCAATGGTGTTGGAGAAAAGGGAGTCACCAGCACAGTTGTTAGTTTTAGTTAAGGTTACTAGAAGTTTATTTGAGGAGCGAAGTGAACTGAGGTTGGCATAAGGAGTAAAAAGGTTGGATAGTATTGGTGTATTATTAGGATGGTAGAAAATCCTATGGACAAAGGTAAGTTGGGAAAGAAACAACAAGTTTTCTAGTTCAAGCCAGTGAAGTTGTTGTAGGTTTAGACAATGATGAGTTCTAAATTGATTTCCGGTAACAAATCTAGCTATACTATTATAAGTATTAGACAGCTTTGAAAGATTATTTTTCTTTAGGTTGGTGTAAATAGGTGACGCATAGAGAAGAGTAGAAATAAGATGAGAGTGGGCAAGTGTAGCTTTGGCTGTAGGAGTTAAAAACATTTTGATTCTGTAAAAGGAGCCCAGCTTTCTATTTACAGTTTTAATAGTATTATTGATGTGACTATCAAAGGTAAGGCAGTTATCTATTGTGACACCTAGCAGTGTTTATGGATTCCTCATTTGGCTGTAACAATACATTTAACAGGGCACCAGTGTCACTACTGTGAGTTTACAATTGCAATTGGGCTTGTATTGCATGTTACAGGCAACTCTTAAATCATTAGGTTTCAGTGTATGAAAAGTTATGAAGGAAATGTATACTAAAAATATATATGTGCATGTAAAACATATATATGTAGAGGCGTGTATATGTTAAATTAAAAATTAAAAATTATGCTAAACTAACGTCGAATAAAACTAACGTAAAGTAAAAAAACTAACATTAAGTAAAAAAAGTTTCTTTATGTGTGTATACAAATGTAGGGTCCTATTGTCACATATACGACCAGCTACATCATCTCAAACAACTCTTTAATTTAAGTAAACAAGCTATGTTGCAATTGTCCTTTAAAACAGGGTAAGAAAAGGCATTTAGTAGTAACTGCCACTCAAGTTCACGGCATTCTAATATTAATGAGGTAGGTCCCCCTCTTATATCATACACTAGTTGGTCAATTACTAAAAATTTAAATGAGTGGCCAACTTTTACATTAATGTGTTTTGCTAAAGCATTATCACCTTTGTTCTTAGAAATCACATAACAGTGTTCGTAAATTCTGTCACGAAATTTAAGATCTGTTTTTCCTACATAAAATGCAGGGCAGTTTTTACAAGTAGCTAAATAGATAATGCTTTTTGAGTTACAGCCCAGTTTGTGTGCAATCTGGAATTTTCTACCAGCTATTTCAAAACTTTAGCATAATTCATAATTCATAATTTTTAATTTAACATATACACGCCTCTACATATATATGTTTTACATGCACATATATTTTTTAGTATACATTTCCTTCATAACTTTTCATACACTGAAACCTAATGATTTAGAGTTTAATATTTTACTTTATTTTATTTGTAATAAGGTATCAACAGTAAAATGTATTGTTATAACTGTTTGGTCTGTAAGTTTTAAATATACTTTTTGACACGTTTCTTTGTGACAGATGACTATGTACTTTAGGTACATATACTTGTGGTGCTTTAAAACTTTTTTACTATAAACCTTCTACTACTGTTTTATTAATGAGACGTGCGGATAAGTTAGAACAACCACGCCACTTTGAAGCGAACTTTTAAATGTGATTACATCTGTGTTTGTACTTTGTTTCTGATGAAGTTACCCAAGGAGGGTGACAAAAACGTTGTTTGGTTTGTTAATAAACTACTTATACGTTATATTACAACATTTGGCAGATCCTAGGACTTTTTTGGGCTTGTTTGAGCTCTTTTTTTGTTTTTTTTCAATCTATAATTACTATGACGTTACATTTTTGGCACTTATGACATCCGGTACTTCACCACTGTAAAACTCACACCCTCTACAGGACTGATTTTTTTCCATGAGTTGCTCATTGCTTACCTGGACATGTTCCACGGCCTCATCACAATCTCTGCTTGGTTCTGCAAACACACTCGCTTCTGCTCCCTCGGCCAATGAGTCTGCTGCTTCACTGAATGCTGCAATTTTCTTCTTCTTTCGCTGTTGATGGCTAGAAGTCTGAGAGACAGAAATCAGTGTTAAGTCAAGATGCACTATTTACATCAAATGACTAAAGATGAAGTACTGACTGCTTGAGAACGTGCACTGTATTGCAGTACATAGACTTACCTTACGCTGTGCACAAGTGTCAGCATCGACAATTTCGGGCAAGGTTGTTGGTGGTGTGTTCAGAAGTTCTTCTATAAGCTGTAGAATAAAGGTCAAACTATTAAGAAATGTTCCTTAGTTGTCTGCACACCTAATTCATACCATTTATGGTCACTCAATGTTACATCAACATTGTGTCCACTCTCCCTTGTCTGTCACATACCTATAGTTTGGTCAAGATATGTCTACATCCGTGCATGCAATCTAAGTGTTTTGCTGAATTGAACCACATCTAAAACTGCAAATGTCAGGCTGTATCTCCAATCAATCATGAGCGGTGCATTCCTCACAGACATCTGCATAGTCCAATTTTATCATGCTTAACACACCATGCACAGACCATCTACTTACATTGCACTGCTATTTTTGCTGTAGCCGCTGTAGTCTTGATGTCCTTTGATTTTTGGTGGTGAATGAGAAAATTATAGGCACTGCTTCTTTAATTAGTCGCTGAATCAATCGCCTTGGCTTCATTTCTGCAGGAAGAAGCTCGTACATATAGTTGTGTTCAAACTGGCTATCCTCAAAGTGTTTTGAGCACAGAAAATGTCGTGGCTTTGCCCAGCTCACCTCTTCTTTTACAAATTTACTGACATTGCCAACGTCTGTACCACAATTTATCACCCATTGGGTACACATTTTAATATTACGTGGAAACCGATGGAATGACACACCTGGTGGCAGACTATCACGGCAAATGCAACACCCGTAAGCAAAACACTGAGGCATAGTGGCAGTCACCTAAGGAGAGAGGAAAGAAATACTGTGTCAAATTACAACTACCACTCATATACTGACAAGGCACATTTTGTACATTAGTGACATAACAGTGACAATAAGAACACCTACTACAGCAGCACAAACTTTTCATGCTACAGAATATCAGACAAATCATGCACAATTACAATCTCACTCATGTTACTGACACAACTGTTGGACTTTTGAGTGTCAGCCACCTACATTGCCCTATCCAACATGATATGGAATGTCAAGGACTCCATGCACAGGTTCCCCTGTCACTTTGCCCTGTCAACACTGCCAGTTTGCCATGCAGAACGTTGCAGCATGCAATGATTTCATTACCCTTGTCGTCTAACAGGAGTTAGAGTACAAGAACAAGCTTTATTAAACATTAAGCCAAGTAACTCAGAAACGGCAGACATAATCCAACCAATACTTTCACCATCCAGTTTCTCCTTGTACTGGAAATGCAAATTGCACTGGTAATCGTGCTTTCTGGTAAGATCATTTCCATTTGTGAACTTCACCTGCTGTTATGCAATTCTTTCATGGTATACAAGCTAATCTTTTGCCAGGTACAGTCATGCAGCCACATGAAGTATATAGAGAACTTTAACATTTAGGCTGAAACTACACTGTTTCCGGTGAATAAACCAGCATGTGTGGAATGTAAACATCAGTTGCACCACTGCAGTTCAAACCAAGTGCTGCATTTTTAAAAAATACAAAGATTGCCCCGTGTTGCATCTCCTGCAATCAACCAGCCTCATGCTGCATCTCCTGCAGTCAACCAGCCTCATGCTGCATCTCCTGCAGTCAACCAGCCTCATGCTGCATCTCCTGTAGTCAACCAGCCTCGTGCTGCATCTCCTGCAGTCAACCAGCCTCGTGCTGCATCTCCTGCAGTCAACCAGCCTTGTGCTGCATCTCCTGCAATCAACCAGCCTCATGCTGCATCTCCTGCAGTCAACCAGCCTCATGCTGCATCTCCTGCAGTCAACCAGCCTCATGCTGCATCTCCTGTAGTCAACCAGCCTCGTGCTGCATCTCCTGCAGTCAACCAGCCTTGTGCTGCATCTCCTGCAGTCAACCAGCCTCGTGCTGCATCTCCTGCAGTCAACCAGCCTCGTGCTGCATCTCCTGCAGTCAACCAGCCTCATGCTGCATCTCCTGCAGTCAACCAGCCTCGTGCTGCCTCTCCTGCAGTCAACCAGCCTCGTGTTGCCTCTCCTGCAGTCAACCAGCCTCATGCTGCATCTCCTGCAGTCAACCAGCCTCGTGCTGCATCTCCTGCAGTCAACCAGCCTCGTGCTGCATCTCCTGCAGTCAACCAGCCTCATGCTGCATCTCCTGCAGTCAACCAGCCTCATGCTGCATCTCCTGTAGTCAACCAGCCTTGTGCTGCCTCTCCTGCAGTCAACCAGCCTCATGCTGCATCTCCTGCAGTCAACCAGCCTCGTGCTGCATCTCCTGCAATCAACCAGCCTCATGCTGCATCTCCTGCAGTCAACCAGCCTCATGCTGCATCTCCTGCAGTCAACCAGCCTCATGCTGCATCTCCTGTAGTCAACCAGCCTCGTGCTGCATCTCCTGCAGTCAACCAGCCTTGTGCTGCATCTCCTGCAGTCAACCAGCCTCGTGCTGCATCTCCTGCAGTCAACCAGCCTCGTGCTGCATCTCCTGCAGTCAACCAGCCTCGTGCTGCCTCTCCTGCAGTCAACCAGCCTCATGCTGCATCTCCTGCAGTCAACCAGCCTTGTGCTGCATCTCCTGCAGTCAACCAGCCTCGTGCTGCATCTCCTGCAGTCAACCATAAAGAAAATAAAATATGAGAAAACACAAAAATACAAACACTGTTTTGAATTGTTGATCAGCGAAGTAGACTCTTGCATGAAAATTAAGGATCATTGATCATAGTTGCCGATAAGAAAGACTTCCCTCTGCAGAATTTGATGGATCAGTCAAGGCCATTAAATTTCAGACTTAACGAGTAGAAATAGATTTTTCATTGCGACTGTGCTCCCCCTTTTTGACGTGAAACTTTCATATATGACAGAAGTGTGGCGCAATTTGGACCACATGATGGCCTATACTCAGCTTACAGACATTGCCTTCTGCTTTACGTAAAATTAACACATGTACATCTGTACTTTACTTCACTACAAACAAACATTACACTACCTGAGTTAATGACTGTCAATACGTTACGTCTAGTACTACAAAACCCAATGGTCAGCTATTACACAGGGACAGAAACATTGCATAGTGAGTAAATGATTCATCTCTCTTTATTTATCATTATCAAATTCAAACATGGGGAGTACAACATCATAAGATAAACTGAATACATTCAGTTATAAATTGATAGACATATAAAATAGACCATGTTTGCAAAACAGAATGTCAAAGGACATCACATTACTCTGCAAACACCCAGAGTACCTCAAATGGCTGAAAACTGACATATTCATCCTCTGTGTCTTTGGTGGGAAAGGCTGCATGAATACGTGCAACAATGCAAGCTGGTAGGACCATGCGATTGCCAAAAACCGAGTCGACGATTGTTACAGACCCATAGTACATATGCTCGGTAGGCCAGCAGACGATATCGTCTGAAACAGAAAAAATTTCCTTATTACAACTAAGGCTGCTTTAAAGATGCGCAATTTACGTTTTGATACCAGCAGTCTTGAGCAACCCTACATGCCAGAAATACACAAGGAAAACCAGATTGGCCAGCCAGTACACATCTGCTATTTACTCAACATCCAAACTAGGTTTGCCACGATCAAAGGCCACTAACTTATAAAGACATGGCTGTCCACTAGCTAACTAATTCCTTCTACCTTCACATTAGTAGCAGGCATGGCTACCCCGTCACCCTAGCCCTTACATTAGCAGTGATGTCAATCACCTAGGTAGTTGTGTACCTGTTTGTCCACTCTGTGTCTTGGAATCCTCTGCGAATTGTCTGTCGTCTAAACAACATTTGTAGGATGTGCCTTAATAGGCAAGACAATGAGAATTCAGGATGTGTTGTGATGCACTGATTAGACAGTGGCAAGTTTAGTTCTCTCCACTTGTCAGTAACACGTGGAGATGACACACAGCAGAGGCACTCGTGTTCAGTCATCATCATACTGCAATGGCCGCATATGCACCAACGCATATCAGACAGATTGCCTTCATCCACCTCTGTCACTTGCTGTTCCAAGGTCCTCTCCATGCTCACACAATGGCATTTCCTCCTTTGCTCTCCAGGACGATAAGTTGGCTCGAAGTGATATCCTTGTCTTGACCTCTGTTGTCCTTCTGATGCCACGACAGCCAGTCGGTCGATTCTGAGAGAGAATTAACACCCAAAGAGAGTTATGAGGAGCCGCCATCCACAGAAGGTCCCACCCGTACTTCTCATGCTGTACGGTACTGATAAAGGCTTTCTTACATGTCAGATTAGGTTTCTCTTAATACTAGCAAAATGACTTACTGTACAGAACTGGTACATGCCGAAAAATAGGTGAGGGGTGGCTAGCGGAACATGGCATTGTGCGATTACAATACAGCAGCACTAATGGTTCATGTAAAGGCCATCCTGACAGTTAACATTAAACAATGGCCTGTCAAAGACACACCGACACACACCCTTGCTTGCATTCACACAAATGAAAAACAAACATTTTCACCAATGAGCCCTTGAGTCTGGTTTTGCAGGGTATGCACAAGCATAAAAAATGATACATCTACCCAAACAACCCTTCTGAGTAGTCTGTCCCTGTATGCACAAGCACTACCAAATGTGATACCTATAAATTTCACCCAAGGTTCCATTAATTCTCCATTTATGCACAATCATTCAAAAACAACCTCTCCAGTACTCTTGTCAATCCATAGTAAGCACCAAATTACATTTAAATAAATGATTTTCCCCAACGTTCCATTCTGCGCTTTGGCCAGATATGCATAACCAAAAAAGTAAACATTTTTACCAATGACCCATTTTAGTTTGTCTGAGTAAGCAGAATCAGAAAGGAAACCTTTTCTGCAAAGACCTCCTTCAGTCTGGTTTCTCCACATATACACAAGCACCACAAATGAAACTTTCCATAACAACCCTCAGTACTCTGTGAATGCACAAGCACTACCAAATGACATCAAAATGAATCATGTTTCCAAGTTTCCCATAGTTACCTTGGTCCATGTATGCACAATCACAGAAATAAGACACCGCTTCAGTACTCCAGTCAGTGCATAGTAAGCAGTATATTACCTCTAAATTAGTCATTATCCCCAGGAATGCCTAGCGTTTTCACAAGCACAAAAAGTAAACATTTTTTCAAATGTACTTTGGCCATGTCTGCACAAGCACAAACATTACTCATTTTTTACAACAACCCCTTCATCACTGTGTATGCAGAATATACATAATGGAACATGTCCTGCCAGGAGCCATTCAGTCCAGTGTTTACATGTATGGACAAGCACCAAGGTTGAACATCTGTCCAGTAGATGCACGCACAGACATAGGCAGACGCATGCACAGACGCAGACAGATGCACGCACAGACACAGATGCACGCACAGACACAGACACACGCACAGACACAGATGCACACACAGACACAGACACAGATGCACACACAGACACAGACAGACGCACGCACAGACACAGATGCACAGACACAGACACACAGACAGACAGATGCACGCACAGACACAGACAGATGCACAGACACAGACAGATGCACGCACGCACAGACAGATGCACGCACAGACAGACGTACACACAGACATGCATGCACAGACACACAGACAGATGCAGACACAGATGCGTGCACAGACACACAGACAGATGCATGCACAGATGCACAGACGCGTGCACAGACAGACAGATGCACACACAGACGCACGCACAGACAAACGCGTAGACAGACAGATGCACACACAGACACAGACGCACGCACAGATACAGACACAGACACAGATGCGTGCACAGACACACAGACAGACATGCGCATAGACACACAGACAGATGCACGCACAGACAGATGCACACACAGATGCATGCACAGACACAGACACACGCATGCACAGACAGACACACACATAGACAGACACATGCACAGACAGACAGACGCATGCACAGAGAGACACACATACAGACACAGACAGACAGAGACACAGACAGAGACACAGACAAACACGCATGCAGACAGAGACACAGACAGACACGCACGCAGACAGAGATGCATGCAGACAGAGACACAGACAGACACGCACACAGACAGAGACACCGACACGCACGCACACAGACAGACGGACAGATGCACTCAGATGCCTGCACACAAACACACAGATCTAGCTGGCAAACACACACACACACACAGATCTAGTCGGCACACACACACACACACAGATCTAGCCAGCACACACACACACACACACACACACACACACACACACACACACACACACACACACACACACAGATATAGCCACACACACACACACACACACACACACACACACACACACACACACACATCTAGCCGGCACACACACACACACACACACACACACACACACACACACACAGATCTGGCCTGCACACACACAGTTTCCAATGACTCCATTACTTTGTTGTCAGCACATCAAATTGTTCA
>NC_056733.1:933431294-933436719 GCF_019279795.1 Protopterus annectens | reverse complement strand
GACTAAAATCAACATACTGACCACTGACATACTGACCACTGACATACTGACCACTGACATACTGACCACTGACCATTTGCACACACTACACTCGCACTTGCATTCACTCATTGTCACTGTGTTTCTTACCCGGACTTGCAGCCTAACAAAAGAAAAAGACAAGCAAAGGCAACCGTGACAGAAAAGCCAGCATTCACACACATGCACTCCATGCATTCACACACACACACACATACACACACACACACATACACACACACACACACACACACACACACACACACACTCGGACTCGAGAAAACTGCAAACACTCACTGGAACAAACACACAGACTTCAGAAATAAGCAGCATACACATACACATTAAAAAACAGTACCGCACAGAACCGAGCAGTCAATAGGGCATAAAATATAACCCAGCAGCAGCAGTGAACAGTAGAATGCAAAGGCAGTGAAGCACATGGCAGGCGAAACAAGAACTATCGCTTACTAAGCCGGATAACAAAAAAAGTCATGGCCCCAAAACTACATATAAATGAAGACTAGCTGTACAATTATCTTGATAAGACTTTAAAAAACTCTCCTGAGCAGCAAAGTGAAATGCAGGCAATCCAAGTTCTTGTAGTCCGACAGTATAATGCACTCAACGCGATTTACTTCCATAGAAAGGGAGTTCCACACCGTAGATACTGGGTTTTATTAGTTTAATGGAATGGGCTGGACAAGACAGCTGTGACGTCAATAAGTGGGAGGTTCTCTGCCTGCTTCTATAGACCATGCTAATGTGGGAGTGCTGACGTCTGTTTGTGGGAGGAAACTCCCTGGTAACTACTACAGAAGTGCAGTAGCCCTGACATCAACAATTAAGAGCCAGCTAGAGGCTTTTACAGGGCGGGATAACTTCATTTTCAAATTGAAACGAAAATACTATGGAAAAGGAGGCTGGCTAGGAGGAGAAACAGTGGAGTGAATAATTTTTTAATGCTGCGGTGCGAATTTCTGTTTGTAGGATGAAATAAAAGGGATGAAAAAAGACTGCAGGTATAGAAACTGGATTTAATATCGCACTGTTCTCCTTTAAGGACACCAGTGTTTGAGCTATATAGCTTCTGCTCAGTGTAAAGACCCCTTGTTTCTAAAGTATAGCTAAAAGGCCACTTATGTTGTACAATGAGGTCATAAGAAGCCCGAAACATGCATGTCCACAGCTAGTGGGGTTTGGCATTATTGGCCTAAGTGTATCCACAAAGACTTAAAAAGAAAAAGTGAAAAGTCGTGAACATTCAGCTATATAGCTGAAACATTTGATGTCCTTAAGGGGTCATATGCATATATCCCATTGGCCTCTACTACAGGAAGTTTAAGGTATCACATAATGAAAACTCTAACTTGGCCAGGTTTTTCTTGCAATTTTTTACTAATTGGTTTGTCTGTGTGAACCTTTTATTCTTTAGTTTATTTCCCTGTTGCCTGCCAAGCATCAGGCCTCTTGTGATTTGACCAGTCCATTTGACATTTGTTCTCTACATGTGACAGCCAGTTATGAGACACTGTCATCCAGACAGCCATCATGTTTTTTTGTTTAGCCCTAATCCCTATTATTCTTTCAGCAGCTGTCATGTGCCTTTCAATGCCAGCTCTTCAAAGCATAACAACAATTCTGTCTACAACATTATGCGATTTTTCATTGTTTGACAAGTAGTGCAAACCCACTCATTACAGTGTCCCATACGCTGACCTCTATCAGGTGGACTACCTCCTGGTATGGTGGGGCACCCTTCAATCCCATTTCCCTATCAGATGTTCAAGCACCTGAGCTGGTATTCAAACCCAGGTCTGCCGGGTTATAATTGAAACCACATCCCTCTGCACCATGAAGCCACCCCCCTTATTAACACACATAGAATGGCTTTAATTGCTCTGGGTACACAAGAGGAGCGGATTCATCTCGAGGAACATAAAAAGCTTTCAGAGCAAAGTTAAAGACCAATCATAACAGAATGACTCCTGTACATGTTTAAGGGTCTACATATAATACCACTATTTCTAATAACCACATCAGCTGTTACATTGTTTCTGTCTCTGCAGCACTTATGCACACGATTCAATTCCTTGACTCATCATACTGGGTTACACAAACCCTTCTTCCTTATCTCTATATTTGTTACATTGTTTCTATCTCTGCAGCACTTATGCACACGATTCAATTCCTTGACTCATCATATTGAGTTACACAAACCCTTCTTCCTTATCTCTGTATTTGTTACATTGTTTCTATCTCTGCAGCACTTATGCACACGATTCAATTCATTGACTCATCATATTGAGTTACACAAACCCTTCTTCCTTATCTCTATATTTGTTACATTGTTTCTATCTCTGCAGCACTTATGCACACGATTCAATTCCTTGACTCATCATATTGAGTTACACAAACCCTTCTTCCTTATCTCTGTATTTGTTACATTGTTTCTATCTCTGCAGCACTTATGCACACGATTCAATTCATTGAGTCATCATATTGAGTTACACAAACCCTTCTTCCTTATCTCTATATTTGTTACATTGTTTCTATCTCTGCAGCACTTATGTACACGATTCAATTCCTTGACTCATCATATTGAGTTACACAAACCCTTCTTCCTTATCTCTGTATTTGTTACATTGTTTCTGTCTCTGCAGCACTTATGCACACGATTCAATTCCTTGACTCATCATATTGAGTTACACAAACCCTTCTTCCTTATCTCTGTATTTGTTACATTGTTTCTATCTCTGCAGCACTTATGCACATGATTCAATTCCTTGACTCATCATATTGAGTTACACAAACCCTTCTTCCTTATCTCTGTATTTGTTACATTGTTTCTATCTCTGCACCACTTATGCACGCGATTCAATTCCTTGACTCATCATATTGAGTTACACAAACCCTTCTTCCTTATCTCTGTATTTGTTACATTGTTTCTATCTCTGCAGCACTTATGCACACGATTCAATTCCTTGACTCATCATATTGAGTTACACAAACCCTTCTTCCTTATCTCTGTATTTGTTACATTGTTTCTATCTCTGCAGCACTTATGCACACGATTCAATTCATTGAGTCATCATATTGAGTTACACAAACCCTTCTTCCTTATCTCTATATTTGTTACATTGTTTCTATCTCTGCAGCACTTATGCACACGATTCAATTCCTTGACTCATCATACTGGGTTACACAAACCCTTCTTCCTTATCTCTGTATTTGTTACATTGTTTCTATCTCTGCAGCACTTATGCACACGATTCAATTCCTTGACTCATCATATTGAGTTACACAAACCCTTCTTCCTTATCTCTGTATTTGTTACATTGTTTCTATCTCTGCACCACTTATGCACGCGATTCAATTCCTTGACTCATCATATTGAGTTACACAAACCCTTCTTCCTTATCTCTGTATTTGTTACATTGTTTCTGTCTCTGCAGCACTTATGCACACGATTCAATTCCTTGACTCATCATATTGAGTTACACAAACCCTTCTTCCTTATCTCTGTATTTGTTACATTGTTTCTATCTCTGCAGCACTTATGCACACGATTCAATTCATTGACTCATCATATTGAGTTACACAAACCCTTCTTCCTTATCTCTGTATTTGTTACATTGTTTCTATCTCTGCAGCACTTATGCACACGATTCAATTCATTGAGTCATCATATTGAGTTACACAAACCCTTTTTCCTTATCTCTGTATTTGTTACATTGTTTCTATCTCTGCAGCACTTATGCACACGATTCAATTCCTTGACTCATCATATTGAGTTACACAAACCCTTCTTCCTTATCTCTATATTTGTTACATTGTTTCTGTCTCTGCAGCACTTATGCACACAATTCAATTCCTTGACTCATCATATTGAGTTACACAAACCCTTCTTCCTTATCTCTGTATTTGTTACATTGTTTCTATCTCTGCACCACTTATGCACACGATTCAATTCCTTGACTCATCATATTGAGTTACACAAACACTTCTTCCTTATCTCTGTATTTGTTACATTGTTTCTATCTCTGCAGCACTTATGCACACGATTCAATTCCTTGACTCATCATATTGAGTTACACAAACCCTTCTTCCTTATCTCTGTATTTGTTACATTGTTTCTATCTCTGCAGCACTTATGCACACGATTCAATTCATTGAGTCATCATATTGAGTTACACAAACCCTTCTTCCTTATCTCTATATTTGTTACATTGTTTCTATCTCTGCAGCACTTATGCACACGATTCAATTCCTTGACTCATCATACTGGGTTACACAAACCCTTCTTCCTTATCTCTGTATTTGTTACATTGTTTCTATCTCTGCAGCACTTATGCACACGATTCAATTCATTGACTCATCATATTGAGTTACACAAACCCTTCTTCCTTATCTCTGTATTTGTTACATTGTTTCTATCTCTGCAGCACTTATGCACACGATTCAATTCATTGAGTCATCATATTGAGTTACACAAACCCTTCTTCCTTATCTCTGTATTTGTTACATTGTTTCTGTCTCTGCAGCACTTATGCACACGATTCAATTCCTTGACTCATCATATTGAACCCTTCTTCCTTATCTCTATATTTGTCTCATGTGACTGTTGGATGTTTCTTTCATGTCTTTCCTACATTTACTATATTTTGTATATTTTTTCTCTGCTAGCTAGTTCTATACAACTTTCTCAACTTTTTAAATCTCTACAGATATCAGAGCCTTGCTGCGAATATCTACTGCTTTTTGTAGAAAACAAAATGTTGGTTTCAGTTGTATGACACTTTTATTTAAATTTACTGTATTGTACATATTTGCAAACTTTTGTTGTACAAACTATAGAATATGTCATTACTACTTTAACAAATCAAATAAGTAACTAAGTGAATAAATGAGTTGAAGCAGATTTAAGCCAAGCCATGTGTGATGTGTGACAATCTCTTGGTTTCACTGTCTTTGTGTGACTGTTCTGTGTGTCCTAATAAAGTCTGACACTACAGAACAGGGTTACACATATATTCGCCACATCTCCTTTCATTTTTATGCAGCAAAGCGGGTGTCAAATATGTGGTTGAAGTACTATTACAGGAATGTGGGAAGGATGTGAGTCTCGCACCGTTCAGTCAGACAGGGAGGGCTGCTGTTGCTCTTCTTACTAGGTCAAAGAGAACAACAAGTCAGGCTCGAGTGGGTGGAAATAATTATTCGCACTTTCACTGTTTTTTCTACCTTATAAGGGGCTAAAGGGCAGATATGAGACTGCAGGCAGCAGACTATTTACCCTGCAATGTCTGATCCTGATAAGTGGAGTTTTAATCTTCAGGGTTTCAGGGTTTGAATTCACTCACTGCCTCACACAATGTGCGCATAAGATATAAATCTGTGTGTGTGT